>NW_027672004.1:0-73763 GCF_964165515.1 Mesoplodon bidens
GTGGGCATTTAGGTTGCTTCCATTACCTGGCTATTGTAAATAGTGCTGCAATGAACATTGTGGTGAATGTGCCTTTTTGATTTATGGTGTTCTTTGGGTATATGCCCAGAAGTGGGATTGCTGGATCAGATGGTAATTCTATTTCTAGTTTTTTTTTTTAACGAAACTCCATACTGTTCTCCATAGTGACTGTATCAATTTACATTCCCACCAATAGTGGGAGAGGGCTCCTTTTGTCCACACCCTCCCCAGAATTTGTTGTCTGTAGATTTTCTGATGATGCCGATTCTAACAGTGTGAGGTGATACCTCATTGTAGTTTTGCTTTGCATTTCTCTAATAATTAGTGCTGTTGAGCAGCTTTTCATGTGCGTCTTGGCCATCTCTGTGTCTTCTTTGAAGAAACGTATCTTTAGATCTTCTGCCCATTTTTGTATTGGGTTGTTTGTTTTTTTTAATATTAAGCTGCATGAGCTGTTTATATATATTGGAGATTAAACCTTTGTCCATTGATTCGTTTGCAACTTTTCGCCCCTTCTGAGGGATGCCTTTTTCCATTCCCGTTTTTTTAACCAAAAAGGAAAGAAAGAAAAAGAAGCAGAAAACTAATGTGCATAAAATATGCCTTTTGAAATGGTCGTTTTGAAATATGGACGTCCTTTGAAATTTTTGGTCGATATGTGACCCCAGCATTTGTTTTCAGGGCAGGTGTCATTTACGGGCCTGCAATGATTTTGAATATCAACTGACCATTAGCGCTGGGATTAAAGCTGCTGTTGTGTGAAACGGCCACAAGGTGGCAGCAGTTCTCCCTTACCAATTCTGGTTACTAGGGCAAGAGAGCCTCAATGGAAGTCGTGTTCTAGATTGGAATTTAGAATGGAATGTGCCAGGAGAAAGCCCCTCAAGTTTGTCTCCCTACTTCTTGTTCGTGTTTTTTAATTTAATTTTTATTTTTTATTACAGCAAGTTTGATTACAATGTTTGGCTTGTTGGAGGTGTGGAAGATGTGGTTGGTTCTTTTACACATATACACATGTCTGTTTTTCCTGGGATCCTTTTCTCATGTACGTTATGACAGAATGTTGAGTAGTCTTTTGGTATTCCGTAGGTCTTTGGTGATTATATATGTCACCTGTGTTTGTATAAGTCTGTTAACCCCGATATCGTAATGAAACCAATCCTCACACCTTTCCATTGGTGAACCATAAGTTTGTTTAATGAATCTCTGATTGCCCTTCTCGGTGGAAATATCTGCCCTGGTATCCATTTTTAGGTAACACCTATAAGTGATATGATATGATATGTGTCTTTCACTTTCTGACTTACTGCAAGTCACGTGATTACCTCTAGACTCATCTACGGTGGTGCAAATGGCATTGTGTTCTTTTTTTCCTTGGCTTCTCTTCTGCCTTAGCGAGGTCCGTTTTCAACAATGTGATTGCCTGAGTGTTGTGGATTAGCTGACCTGGGCAGCCTTACCCTGCCGCCCAGCCCTCCCCAGGTGTGCCTGGTTGAGGTCAATATAAACAGCGCTCCAGGCAGCAATAGCCCCTGAAGCTGTTCCTGACTCCATATTCTCTGCCCCGTCAGCAGTCTCGGGGCGGTGCTGGTGGGAGGGAATGAGGGGCCACAGCTTTGTTGGTGGCCCGGTGTGAGTGGGGTTCTGCTGGCCTTTCTGCAGGAGTTGCCAGGCTGCCACCTGTAAAGAAGAGGATGTGTCACCCATACCTTCCGCTGGAATTTCTCTCCGGACAGAGGTGAGGAAGGAAAAAAGCAGTGGGGGCCGGGACAGGTGGGGTATCTCAGGCAGGACAATGGAAAGCTTCCGGAAGAGCGCCCGGGGGCAGGACCACCCTGGCTGGCCTGCAGGCACCAAGTTGGCCTGCGTGCTGTTGCTGGTGTGGCTCCATGGCCCTTCCTCTAGTCTTTCAAGCCCTTGTACATATTCAGGTGTTTTACCTGGGAAGGGTGGGAACAGTTCAGCAGCAGCTGGCCTGGGGCTCAGCTCACCTTTATTCAGAGATGCCTCTGCACGATCCCCCAGCTTTGCAATGAGGACGCTCCTTGCGTGGGGTGTGGGTTGCTGGCTGTATGGGAGATGATTCCCCACCTCAGACCCATTTCAGAATTGTTTACCGCTGGAGCAAGTGCCCTGATAGGGTTTTCCTCTGTATAACTGGTGGGTTCAGGTTTTTTTTTTTTCTTTTATGGTTCAGGTTAGATTTTTATTCCTCTTTTATGTATTTATAGATATAAGCATGGAAATAATTCATTCCTGTAAATACATCTGTGTGAAGGGAAGAACTTTTTTCTGTATTATTTTTAAATATTATTTTTTTTAATTTTGAAATTTAATTTTATTTATTTTTTTATACAGCAGGTTATTATTAGTTATGTATTTTATGCATATACATGTATGCAGGTCAATCCCAATCTCCCAACTCATCCCACCACCACCACACCATGGCTTCCCACACTTGGTGTCCATACGTTTGTTCTCTACCTCTGTCTCTATTTCTTCCCTGCAAACCAGTTCATCTGTACCAGTTTTTAGGTTCCACATATATGCATTAATATACAATATTTGTTTTCCTCTTTCTGACTTACTTCATTCTGTATGACAGTCTCTAGATCCATCGATGTCTCTACAAATGACCCAGTTTCATTCCGTTTTATGGCTGAGTAATATTCCATTTTATACATGTACCACATCTTTATCCATTCATCTGTCTGTGGGCATTTAGGTTGCTTCCATTACCTGGCTATTGTAAATAGTGCTGCAATGAACATTGTGGTGAATGTGCCTTTTTGATTTATGGTGTTCTTTGGGTATATGCCCAGAAGTGGGATTGCTGGATCAGATGGTAATTCTATTTCTAGTTTTTTTTTTTAACGAAACTCCATACTGTTCTCCATAGTGACTGTATCAATTTACATTCCCACCAATAGTGGGAGAGGGCTCCTTTTGTCCACACCCTCCCCAGAATTTGTTGTCTGTAGATTTTCTGATGATGCCGATTCTAACAGTGTGAGGTGATACCTCATTGTAGTTTTGCTTTGCATTTCTCTAATAATTAGTGCTGTTGAGCAGCTTTTCATGTGCGTCTTGGCCATCTCTGTGTCTTCTTTGAAGAAACGTATCTTTAGATCTTCTGCCCATTTTTGTATTGGGTTGTTTGTTTTTTTTAATATTAAGCTGCATGAGCTGTTTATATATATTGGAGATTAAACCTTTGTCCATTGATTCGTTTGCAACTTTTCGCCCCTTCTGAGGGATGCCTTTTTCCATTCCCGTTTTTTTAACCAAAAAGGAAAGAAAGAAAAAGAAGCAGAAAACTAATGTGCATAAAATATGCCTTTTGAAATGGTCGTTTTGAAATATGGACGTCCTTTGAAATTTTTGGTCGATATGTGACCCCAGCATTTGTTTTCAGGGCAGGTGTCATTTACGGGCCTGCAATGATTTTGAATATCAACTGACCATTAGCGCTGGGATTAAAGCTGCTGTTGTGTGAAACGGCCACAAGGTGGCAGCAGTTCTCCCTTACCAATTCTGGTTACTAGGGCAAGAGAGCCTCAATGGAAGTCGTGTTCTAGATTGGAATTTAGAATGGAATGTGCCAGGAGAAAGCCCCTCAAGTTTGTCTCCCTACTTCTTGTTCGTGTTTTTAATTTAATTTTTATTTTTTATTACAGCAAGTTTGATTACAATGTTTGGCTTGTTGGAGGTGTGGAAGATGTGGTTGGTTCTTTTACACATATACACATGTCTGTTTTTCCTGGGATCCTTTTCTCATGTACGTTATGACAGAATGTTGAGTAGTCTTTTGGTATTCCGTAGGTCTTTGGTGATTATATATGTCACCTGTGTTTGTATAAGTCTGTTAACCCCGATATCGTAATGAAACCAATCCTCACACCTTTCCATTGGTGAACCATAAGTTTGTTTAATGAATCTCTGATTGCCCTTCTCGGTGGAAATATCTGCCCTGGTATCCATTTTTAGGTAACACCTATAAGTGATATGATATGATATGTGTCTTTCACTTTCTGACTTACTGCAAGTCACGTGATTACCTCTAGACTCATCTACGGTGGTGCAAATGGCATTGTGTTCTTTTTTTCCTTGGCTTCTCTTCTGCCTTAGCGAGGTCCGTTTTCAACAATGTGATTGCCTGAGTGTTGTGGATTAGCTGACCTGGGCAGCCTTACCCTGCCGCCCAGCCCTCCCCAGGTGTGCCTGGTTGAGGTCAATATAAACAGCGCTCCAGGCAGCAATAGCCCCTGAAGCTGTTCCTGACTCCATATTCTCTGCCCCGTCAGCAGTCTCGGGGCGGTGCTGGTGGGAGGGAATGAGGGGCCACAGCTTTGTTGGTGGCCCGGTGTGAGTGGGGTTCTGCTGGCCTTTCTGCAGGAGTTGCCAGGCTGCCACCTGTAAAGAAGAGGATGTGTCACCCATACCTTCCGCTGGAATTTCTCTCCGGACAGAGGTGAGGAAGGAAAAAAGCAGTGGGGGCCGGGACAGGTGGGGTATCTCAGGCAGGACAATGGAAAGCTTCCGGAAGAGCGCCCGGGGGCAGGACCACCCTGGCTGGCCTGCAGGCACCAAGTTGGCCTGCGTGCTGTTGCTGGTGTGGCTCCATGGCCCTTCCTCTAGTCTTTCAAGCCCTTGTACATATTCAGGTGTTTTACCTGGGAAGGGTGGGAACAGTTCAGCAGCAGCTGGCCTGGGGCTCAGCTCACCTTTATTCAGAGATGCCTCTGCACGATCCCCCAGCTTTGCAATGAGGACGCTCCTTGCGTGGGGTGTGGGTTGCTGGCTGTATGGGAGATGATTCCCCACCTCAGACCCATTTCAGAATTGTTTACCGCTGGAGCAAGTGCCCTGATAGGGTTTTCCTCTGTATAACTGGTGGGTTCAGGTTTTTTTTTTTTCTTTTATGGTTCAGGTTAGATTTTATTCCTCTTTTATGTATTTATAGATATAAGCATGGAAATAATTCATTCCTGTAAATACATCTGTGTGAAGGGAAGAACTTTTTTCTGTATTATTTTTAAATATTATTTTTTTTAATTTTGAAATTTAATTTTATTTATTTTTTTATACAGCAGGTTATTATTAGTTATGTATTTTATGCATATACATGTATGCAGGTCAATCCCAATCTCCCAACTCATCCCACCACCACCACACCATGGCTTCCCACACTTGGTGTCCATACGTTTGTTCTCTACCTCTGTCTCTATTTCTTCCCTGCAAACCAGTTCATCTGTACCAGTTTTTAGGTTCCACATATATGCATTAATATACAATATTTGTTTTCCTCTTTCTGACTTACTTCATTCTGTATGACAGTCTCTAGATCCATCGATGTCTCTACAAATGACCCAGTTTCATTCCGTTTTATGGCTGAGTAATATTCCATTTTATACATGTACCACATCTTTATCCATTCATCTGTCTGTGGGCATTTAGGTTGCTTCCATTACCTGGCTATTGTAAATAGTGCTGCAATGAACATTGTGGTGAATGTGCCTTTTTGATTTATGGTGTTCTTTGGGTATATGCCCAGAAGTGGGATTGCTGGATCAGATGGTAATTCTATTTCTAGTTTTTTTTTTTAACGAAACTCCATACTGTTCTCCATAGTGACTGTATCAATTTACATTCCCACCAATAGTGGGAGAGGGCTCCTTTTGTCCACACCCTCCCCAGAATTTGTTGTCTGTAGATTTTCTGATGATGCCGATTCTAACAGTGTGAGGTGATACCTCATTGTAGTTTTGCTTTGCATTTCTCTAATAATTAGTGCTGTTGAGCAGCTTTTCATGTGCGTCTTGGCCATCTCTGTGTCTTCTTTGAAGAAACGTATCTTTAGATCTTCTGCCCATTTTTGTATTGGGTTGTTTGTTTTTTTTAATATTAAGCTGCATGAGCTGTTTATATATATTGGAGATTAAACCTTTGTCCATTGATTCGTTTGCAACTTTTCGCCCCTTCTGAGGGATGCCTTTTTCCATTCCCGTTTTTTTAACCAAAAAGGAAAGAAAGAAAAAGAAGCAGAAAACTAATGTGCATAAAATATGCCTTTTGAAATGGTCGTTTTGAAATATGGACGTCCTTTGAAATTTTTGGTCGATATGTGACCCCAGCATTTGTTTTCAGGGCAGGTGTCATTTACGGGCCTGCAATGATTTTGAATATCAACTGACCATTAGCGCTGGGATTAAAGCTGCTGTTGTGTGAAACGGCCACAAGGTGGCAGCAGTTCTCCCTTACCAATTCTGGTTACTAGGGCAAGAGAGCCTCAATGGAAGTCGTGTTCTAGATTGGAATTTAGAATGGAATGTGCCAGGAGAAAGCCCCTCAAGTTTGTCTCCCTACTTCTTGTTCGTGTTTTTAATTTAATTTTTATTTTTTATTACAGCAAGTTTGATTACAATGTTTGGCTTGTTGGAGGTGTGGAAGATGTGGTTGGTTCTTTTACACATATACACATGTCTGTTTTTCCTGGGATCCTTTTCTCATGTACGTTATGACAGAATGTTGAGTAGTCTTTTGGTATTCCGTAGGTCTTTGGTGATTATATATGTCACCTGTGTTTGTATAAGTCTGTTAACCCCGATATCGTAATGAAACCAATCCTCACACCTTTCCATTGGTGAACCATAAGTTTGTTTAATGAATCTCTGATTGCCCTTCTCGGTGGAAATATCTGCCCTGGTATCCATTTTTAGGTAACACCTATAAGTGATATGATATGATATGTGTCTTTCACTTTCTGACTTACTGCAAGTCACGTGATTACCTCTAGACTCATCTACGGTGGTGCAAATGGCATTGTGTTCTTTTTTTCCTTGGCTTCTCTTCTGCCTTAGCGAGGTCCGTTTTCAACAATGTGATGGCCTGAGTGTTGTGGATTAGCTGACCTGGGCAGCCTTACCCTGCCGCCCAGCCCTCCCCAGGTGTGCCTGGTTGAGGTCAATATAAACAGCGCTCCAGGCAGCAATAGCCCCTGAAGCTGTTCCTGACTCCATATTCTCTGCCCCGTCAGCAGTCTCGGGGCGGTGCTGGTGGGAGGGAATGAGGGGCCACAGCTTTGTTGGTGGCCCGGTGTGAGTGGGGTTCTGCTGGCCTTTCTGCAGGAGTTGCCAGGCTGCCACCTGTAAAGAAGAGGATGTGTCACCCATACCTTCCGCTGGAATTTCTCTCCGGACAGAGGTGAGGAAGGAAAAAAGCAGTGGGGGCCGGGACAGGTGGGGTATCTCAGGCAGGACAATGGAAAGCTTCCGGAAGAGCGCCCGGGGGCAGGACCACCCTGGCTGGCCTGCAGGCACCAAGTTGGCCTGCGTGCTGTTGCTGGTGTGGCTCCATGGCCCTTCCTCTAGTCTTTCAAGCCCTTGTACATATTCAGGTGTTTTACCTGGGAAGGGTGGGAACAGTTCAGCAGCAGCTGGCCTGGGGCTCAGCTCACCTTTATTCAGAGATGCCTCTGCACGATCCCCCAGCTTTGCAATGAGGACGCTCCTTGCGTGGGGTGTGGGTTGCTGGCTGTATGGGAGATGATTCCCCACCTCAGACCCATTTCAGAATTGTTTACCGCTGGAGCAAGTGCCCTGATAGGGTTTTCCTCTGTATAACTGGTGGGTTCAGGTTTTTTTTTTTTCTTTTATGGTTCAGGTTAGATTTTATTCCTCTTTTATGTATTTATAGATATAAGCATGGAAATAATTCATTCCTGTAAATACATCTGTGTGAAGGGAAGAACTTTTTTCTGTATTATTTTTAAATATTATTTTTTTTAATTTTGAAATTTAATTTAATTTATTTTTTTATACAGCAGGTTATTATTAGTTATGTATTTTATGCATATACATGTATGCAGGTCAATCCCAATCTCCCAACTCATCCCACCACCACCACACCATGGCTTCCCACACTTGGTGTCCATACGTTTGTTCTCTACCTCTGTCTCTATTTCTTCCCTGCAAACCAGTTCATCTGTACCAGTTTTTAGGTTCCACATATATGCATTAATATACAATATTTGTTTTCCTCTTTCTGACTTACTTCATTCTGTATGACAGTCTCTAGATCCATCGATGTCTCTACAAATGACCCAGTTTCATTCCGTTTTATGGCTGAGTAATATTCCATTTTATACATGTACCACATCTTTATCCATTCATCTGTCTGTGGGCATTTAGGTTGCTTCCATTACCTGGCTATTGTAAATAGTGCTGCAATGAACATTGTGGTGAATGTGCCTTTTTGATTTATGGTGTTCTTTGGGTATATGCCCAGAAGTGGGATTGCTGGATCAGATGGTAATTCTATTTCTAGTTTTTTTTTTTAACGAAACTCCATACTGTTCTCCATAGTGACTGTATCAATTTACATTCCCACCAATAGTGGGAGAGGGCTCCTTTTGTCCACACCCTCCCCAGAATTTGTTGTCTGTAGATTTTCTGATGATGCCGATTCTAACAGTGTGAGGTGATACCTCATTGTAGTTTTGCTTTGCATTTCTCTAATAATTAGTGCTGTTGAGCAGCTTTTCATGTGCGTCTTGGCCATCTCTGTGTCTTCTTTGAAGAAACGTATCTTTAGATCTTCTGCCCATTTTTGTATTGGGTTGTTTGTTTTTTTTAATATTAAGCTGCATGAGCTGTTTATATATATTGGAGATTAAACCTTTGTCCATTGATTCGTTTGCAACTTTTCGCCCCTTCTGAGGGATGCCTTTTTCCATTCCCGTTTTTTTAACCAAAAAGGAAAGAAAGAAAAAGAAGCAGAAAACTAATGTGCATAAAATATGCCTTTTGAAATGGTCGTTTTGAAATATGGACGTCCTTTGAAATTTTTGGTCGATATGTGACCCCAGCATTTGTTTTCAGGGCAGGTGTCATTTACGGGCCTGCAATGATTTTGAATATCAACTGACCATTAGCGCTGGGATTAAAGCTGCTGTTGTGTGAAACGGCCACAAGGTGGCAGCAGTTCTCCCTTACCAATTCTGGTTACTAGGGCAAGAGAGCCTCAATGGAAGTCGTGTTCTAGATTGGAATTTAGAATGGAATGTGCCAGGAGAAAGCCCCTCAAGTTTGTCTCCCTACTTCTTGTTCGTGTTTTTAATTTAATTTTTATTTTTTATTACAGCAAGTTTGATTACAATGTTTGGCTTGTTGGAGGTGTGGAAGATGTGGTTGGTTCTTTTACACATATACACATGTCTGTTTTTCCTGGGATCCTTTTCTCATGTACGTTATGACAGAATGTTGAGTAGTCTTTTGGTATTCCGTAGGTCTTTGGTGATTATATATGTCACCTGTGTTTGTATAAGTCTGTTAACCCCGATATCGTAATGAAACCAATCCTCACACCTTTCCATTGGTGAACCATAAGTTTGTTTAATGAATCTCTGATTGCCCTTCTCGGTGGAAATATCTGCCCTGGTATCCATTTTTAGGTAACACCTATAAGTGATATGATATGATATGTGTCTTTCACTTTCTGACTTACTGCAAGTCACGTGATTACCTCTAGACTCATCTACGGTGGTGCAAATGGCATTGTGTTCTTTTTTTCCTTGGCTTCTCTTCTGCCTTAGCGAGGTCCGTTTTCAACAATGTGATGGCCTGAGTGTTGTGGATTAGCTGACCTGGGCAGCCTTACCCTGCCGCCCAGCCCTCCCCAGGTGTGCCTGGTTGAGGTCAATATAAACAGCGCTCCAGGCAGCAATAGCCCCTGAAGCTGTTCCTGACTCCATATTCTCTGCCCCGTCAGCAGTCTCGGGGCGGTGCTGGTGGGAGGGAATGAGGGGCCACAGCTTTGTTGGTGGCCCGGTGTGAGTGGGGTTCTGCTGGCCTTTCTGCAGGAGTTGCCAGGCTGCCACCTGTAAAGAAGAGGATGTGTCACCCATACCTTCCGCTGGAATTTCTCTCCGGACAGAGGTGAGGAAGGAAAAAAGCAGTGGGGGCCGGGACAGGTGGGGTATCTCAGGCAGGACAATGGAAAGCTTCCGGAAGAGCGCCCGGGGGCAGGACCACCCTGGCTGGCCTGCAGGCACCAAGTTGGCCTGCGTGCTGTTGCTGGTGTGGCTCCATGGCCCTTCCTCTAGTCTTTCAAGCCCTTGTACATATTCAGGTGTTTTACCTGGGAAGGGTGGGAACAGTTCAGCAGCAGCTGGCCTGGGGCTCAGCTCACCTTTATTCAGAGATGCCTCTGCACGATCCCCCAGCTTTGCAATGAGGACGCTCCTTGCGTGGGGTGTGGGTTGCTGGCTGTATGGGAGATGATTCCCCACCTCAGACCCATTTCAGAATTGTTTACCGCTGGAGCAAGTGCCCTGATAGGGTTTTCCTCTGTATAACTGGTGGGTTCAGGTTTTTTTTTTTTCTTTTATGGTTCAGGTTAGATTTTATTCCTCTTTTATGTATTTATAGATATAAGCATGGAAATAATTCATTCCTGTAAATACATCTGTGTGAAGGGAAGAACTTTTTTCTGTATTATTTTTAAATATTATTTTTTTTAATTTTGAAATTTAATTTTATTTATTTTTTTATACAGCAGGTTATTATTAGTTATGTATTTTATGCATATACATGTATGCAGGTCAATCCCAATCTCCCAACTCATCCCACCACCACCACACCATGGCTTCCCACACTTGGTGTCCATACGTTTGTTCTCTACCTCTGTCTCTATTTCTTCCCTGCAAACCAGTTCATCTGTACCAGTTTTTAGGTTCCACATATATGCATTAATATACAATATTTGTTTTCCTCTTTCTGACTTACTTCATTCTGTATGACAGTCTCTAGATCCATCGATGTCTCTACAAATGACCCAGTTTCATTCCGTTTTATGGCTGAGTAATATTCCATTTTATACATGTACCACATCTTTATCCATTCATCTGTCTGTGGGCATTTAGGTTGCTTCCATTACCTGGCTATTGTAAATAGTGCTGCAATGAACATTGTGGTGAATGTGCCTTTTTGATTTATGGTGTTCTTTGGGTATATGCCCAGAAGTGGGATTGCTGGATCAGATGGTAATTCTATTTCTAGTTTTTTTTTTTAACGAAACTCCATACTGTTCTCCATAGTGACTGTATCAATTTACATTCCCACCAATAGTGGGAGAGGGCTCCTTTTGTCCACACCCTCCCCAGAATTTGTTGTCTGTAGATTTTCTGATGATGCCGATTCTAACAGTGTGAGGTGATACCTCATTGTAGTTTTGCTTTGCATTTCTCTAATAATTAGTGCTGTTGAGCAGCTTTTCATGTGCGTCTTGGCCATCTCTGTGTCTTCTTTGAAGAAACGTATCTTTAGATCTTCTGCCCATTTTTGTATTGGGTTGTTTGTTTTTTTTAATATTAAGCTGCATGAGCTGTTTATATATATTGGAGATTAAACCTTTGTCCATTGATTCGTTTGCAACTTTTCGCCCCTTCTGAGGGATGCCTTTTTCCATTCCCGTTTTTTTAACCAAAAAGGAAAGAAAGAAAAAGAAGCAGAAAACTAATGTGCATAAAATATGCCTTTTGAAATGGTCGTTTTGAAATATGGACGTCCTTTGAAATTTTTGGTCGATATGTGACCCCAGCATTTGTTTTCAGGGCAGGTGTCATTTACGGGCCTGCAATGATTTTGAATATCAACTGACCATTAGCGCTGGGATTAAAGCTGCTGTTGTGTGAAACGGCCACAAGGTGGCAGCAGTTCTCCCTTACCAATTCTGTTTACTAGGGCAAGAGAGCCTCAATGGAAGTCGTGTTCTAGATTGGAATTTAGAATGGAATGTGCCAGGAGAAAGCCCCTCAAGTTTGTCTCCCTACTTCTTGTTCGTGTTTTTAATTTAATTTTTATTTTTTATTACAGCAAGTTTGATTACAATGTTTGGCTTGTTGGAGGTGTGGAAGATGTGGTTGGTTCTTTTACACATATACACATGTCTGTTTTTCCTGGGATCCTTTTCTCATGTACGTTATGACAGAATGTTGAGTAGTCTTTTGGTATTCCGTAGGTCTTTGGTGATTATATATGTCACCTGTGTTTGTATAAGTCTGTTAACCCCGATATCGTAATGAAACCAATCCTCACACCTTTCCATTGGTGAACCATAAGTTTGTTTAATGAATCTCTGATTGCCCTTCTCGGTGGAAATATCTGCCCTGGTATCCATTTTTAGGTAACACCTATAAGTGATATGATATGATATGTGTCTTTCACTTTCTGACTTACTGCAAGTCACGTGATTACCTCTAGACTCATCTACGGTGGTGCAAATGGCATTGTGTTCTTTTTTTCCTTGGCTTCTCTTCTGCCTTAGCGAGGTCCGTTTTCAACAATGTGATTGCCTGAGTGTTGTGGATTAGCTGACCTGGGCAGCCTTACCCTGCCGCCCAGCCCTCCCCAGGTGTGCCTGGTTGAGGTCAATATAAACAGCGCTCCAGGCAGCAATAGCCCCTGAAGCTGTTCCTGACTCCATATTCTCTGCCCCGTCAGCAGTCTCGGGGCGGTGCTGGTGGGAGGGAATGAGGGGCCACAGCTTTGTTGGTGGCCCGGTGTGAGTGGGGTTCTGCTGGCCTTTCTGCAGGAGTTGCCAGGCTGCCACCTGTAAAGAAGAGGATGTGTCACCCATACCTTCCGCTGGAATTTCTCTC
Organism: Mesoplodon bidens; assembly: GCF_964165515.1. NCBI lineage: Eukaryota > Metazoa > Chordata > Mammalia > Artiodactyla > Ziphiidae > Mesoplodon > Mesoplodon bidens. The sequence goes on from NW_027672004.1 coordinate 12,680, forward strand.
CGGACAGAGGTGAGGAAGGAAAAAAGCAGTGGGGGCCGGGACAGGTGGGGTATCTCAGGCAGGACAATGGAAAGCTTCCGGAAGAGCGCCCGGGGGCAGGACCACCCTGGCTGGCCTGCAGGCACCAAGTTGGCCTGCGTGCTGTTGCTGGTGTGGCTCCATGGCCCTTCCTCTAGTCTTTCAAGCCCTTGTACATATTCAGGTGTTTTACCTGGGAAGGGTGGGAACAGTTCAGCAGCAGCTGGCCTGGGGCTCAGCTCACCTTTATTCAGAGATGCCTCTGCACGATCCCCCAGCTTTGCAATGAGGACGCTCCTTGCGTGGGGTGTGGGTTGCTGGCTGTATGGGAGATGATTCCCCACCTCAGACCCATTTCAGAATTGTTTACCGCTGGAGCAAGTGCCCTGATAGGGTTTTCCTCTGTATAACTGGTGGGTTCAGGTTTTTTTTTTTTTCTTTTATGGTTCAGGTTAGATTTTATTCCTCTTTTATGTATTTATAGATATAAGCATGGAAATAATTCATTCCTGTAAATACATCTGTGTGAAGGGAAGAACTTTTTTCTGTATTATTTTTAAATATTATTTTTTTTAATTTTGAAATTTAATTTTATTTATTTTTTTATACAGCAGGTTATTATTAGTTATGTATTTTATGCATATACATGTATGCAGGTCAATCCCAATCTCCCAACTCATCCCACCACCACCACACCATGGCTTCCCACACTTGGTGTCCATACGTTTGTTCTCTACCTCTGTCTCTATTTCTTCCCTGCAAACCAGTTCATCTGTACCAGTTTTTAGGTTCCACATATATGCATTAATATACAATATTTGTTTTCCTCTTTCTGACTTACTTCATTCTGTATGACAGTCTCTAGATCCATCGATGTCTCTACAAATGACCCAGTTTCATTCCGTTTTATGGCTGAGTAATATTCCATTTTATACATGTACCACATCTTTATCCATTCATCTGTCTGTGGGCATTTAGGTTGCTTCCATTACCTGGCTATTGTAAATAGTGCTGCAATGAACATTGTGGTGAATGTGCCTTTTTGATTTATGGTGTTCTTTGGGTATATGCCCAGAAGTGGGATTGCTGGATCAGATGGTAATTCTATTTCTAGTTTTTTTTTTTAACGAAACTCCATACTGTTCTCCATAGTGACTGTATCAATTTACATTCCCACCAATAGTGGGAGAGGGCTCCTTTTGTCCACACCCTCCCCAGAATTTGTTGTCTGTAGATTTTCTGATGATGCCGATTCTAACACTGTGAGGTGATACCTCATTGTAGTTTTGCTTTGCATTTCTCTAATAATTAGTGCTGTTGAGCAGCTTTTCATGTGCGTCTTGGCCATCTCTGTGTCTTCTTTGAAGAAACGTATCTTTAGATCTTCTGCCCATTTTTGTATTGGGTTGTTTGTTTTTTTTAATATTAAGCTGCATGAGCTGTTTATATATATTGGAGATTAAACCTTTGTCCATTGATTCGTTTGCAACTTTTCGCCCCTTCTGAGGGATGCCTTTTTCCATTCCCGTTTTTTTAACCAAAAAGGAAAGAAAGAAAAAGAAGCAGAAAACTAATGTGCATAAAATATGCCTTTTGAAATGGTCGTTTTGAAATATGGACGTCCTTTGAAATTTTTGGTCGATATGTGACCCCAGCATTTGTTTTCAGGGCAGGTGTCATTTACGGGCCTGCAATGATTTTGAATATCAACTGACCATTAGCGCTGGGATTAAAGCTGCTGTTGTGTGAAACGGCCACAAGGTGGCAGCAGTTCTCCCTTACCAATTCTGTTTACTAGGGCAAGAGAGCCTCAATGGAAGTCGTGTTCTAGATTGGAATTTAGAATGGAATGTGCCAGGAGAAAGCCCCTCAAGTTTGTCTCCCTACTTCTTGTTCGTGTTTTTAATTTAATTTTTATTTTTTATTACAGCAAGTTTGATTACAATGTTTGGCTTGTTGGAGGTGTGGAAGATGTGGTTGGTTCTTTTACACATATACACATGTCTGTTTTTCCTGGGATCCTTTTCTCATGTACGTTATGACAGAATGTTGAGTAGTCTTTTGGTATTCCGTAGGTCTTTGGTGATTATATATGTCACCTGTGTTTGTATAAGTCTGTTAACCCCGATATCGTAATGAAACCAATCCTCACACCTTTCCATTGGTGAACCATAAGTTTGTTTAATGAATCTCTGATTGCCCTTCTCGGTGGAAATATCTGCCCTGGTATCCATTTTTAGGTAACACCTATAAGTGATATGATATGATATGTGTCTTTCACTTTCTGACTTACTGCAAGTCACGTGATTACCTCTAGACTCATCTACGGTGGTGCAAATGGCATTGTGTTCTTTTTTTCCTTGGCTTCTCTTCTGCCTTAGCGAGGTCCGTTTTCAACAATGTGATTGCCTGAGTGTTGTGGATTAGCTGACCTGGGCAGCCTTACCCTGCCGCCCAGCCCTCCCCAGGTGTGCCTGGTTGAGGTCAATATAAACAGCGCTCCAGGCAGCAATAGCCCCTGAAGCTGTTCCTGACTCCATATTCTCTGCCCCGTCAGCAGTCTCGGGGCGGTGCTGGTGGGAGGGAATGAGGGGCCACAGCTTTGTTGGTGGCCCGGTGTGAGTGGGGTTCTGCTGGCCTTTCTGCAGGAGTTGCCAGGCTGCCACCTGTAAAGAAGAGGATGTGTCACCCATACCTTCCGCTGGAATTTCTCTCCGGACAGAGGTGAGGAAGGAAAAAAGCAGTGGGGGCCGGGACAGGTGGGGTATCTCAGGCAGGACAATGGAAAGCTTCCGGAAGAGCGCCCGGGGGCAGGACCACCCTGGCTGGCCTGCAGGCACCAAGTTGGCCTGCGTGCTGTTGCTGGTGTGGCTCCATGGCCCTTCCTCTAGTCTTTCAAGCCCTTGTACATATTCAGGTGTTTTACCTGGGAAGGGTGGGAACAGTTCAGCAGCAGCTGGCCTGGGGCTCAGCTCACCTTTATTCAGAGATGCTTCTGCACGATCCCCCAGCTTTGCAATGAGGACGCTCCTTGCGTGGGGTGTGGGTTGCTGGCTGTATGGGAGATGATTCCCCACCTCAGACCCATTTCAGAATTGTTTACCGCTGGAGCAAGTGCCCTGATAGGGTTTTCCTCTGTATAACTGGTGGGTTCAGGTTTTTTTTTTTTTCTTTTATGGTTCAGGTTAGATTTTATTCCTCTTTTATGTATTTATAGATATAAGCATGGAAATAATTCATTCCTGTAAATACATCTGTGTGAAGGGAAGAACTTTTTTCTGTATTATTTTTAAATATTATTTTTTTTAATTTTGAAATTTAATTTTATTTATTTTTTTATACAGCAGGTTATTATTAGTTATGTATTTTATGCATATACATGTATGCAGGTCAATCCCAATCTCCCAACTCATCCCACCACCACCACACCATGGCTTCCCACACTTGGTGTCCATACGTTTGTTCTCTACCTCTGTCTCTATTTCTTCCCTGCAAACCAGTTCATCTGTACCAGTTTTTAGGTTCCACATATATGCATTAATATACAATATTTGTTTTCCTCTTTCTGACTTACTTCATTCTGTATGACAGTCTCTAGATCCATCGATGTCTCTACAAATGACCCAGTTTCATTCCGTTTTATGGCTGAGTAATATTCCATTTTATACATGTACCACATCTTTATCCATTCATCTGTCTGTGGGCATTTAGGTTGCTTCCATTACCTGGCTATTGTAAATAGTGCTGCAATGAACATTGTGGTGAATGTGCCTTTTTGATTTATGGTGTTCTTTGGGTATATGCCCAGAAGTGGGATTGCTGGATCAGATGGTAATTCTATTTCTAGTTTTTTTTTTAACGAAACTCCATACTGTTCTCCATAGTGACTGTATCAATTTACATTCCCACCAATAGTGGGAGAGGGCTCCTTTTGTCCACACCCTCCCCAGAATTTGTTGTCTGTAGATTTTCTGATGATGCCGATTCTAACAGTGTGAGGTGATACCTCATTGTAGTTTTGCTTTGCATTTCTCTAATAATTAGTGCTGTTGAGCAGCTTTTCATGTGCGTCTTGGCCATCTCTGTGTCTTCTTTGAAGAAACGTATCTTTAGATCTTCTGCCCATTTTTGTATTGGGTTGTTTGTTTTTTTTTAATATTAAGCTGCATGAGCTGTTTATATATATTGGAGATTAAACCTTTGTCCATTGATTCGTTTGCAACTTTTCGCCCCTTCTGAGGGATGCCTTTTTCCATTCCCGTTTTTTTAACCAAAAAGGAAAGAAAGAAAAAGAAGCAGAAAACTAATGTGCATAAAATATGCCTTTTGAAATGGTCGTTTTGAAATATGGACGTCCTTTGAAATTTTTGGTCGATATGTGACCCCAGCATTTGTTTTCAGGGCAGGTGTCATTTACGGGCCCGCAATGATTTTGAATATCAACTGACCATTAGCGCTGGGATTAAAGCTGCTGTTGTGTGAAACGGCCACAAGGTGGCAGCAGTTCTCCCTTACCAATTCTGGTTACTAGGGCAAGAGAGCCTCAATGGAAGTCGTGTTCTAGATTGGAATTTAGAATGGAATGTGCCAGGAGAAAGCCCCTCAAGTTTGTCTCCCTACTTCTTGTTCGTGTTTTTAATTTAATTTTTATTTTTTATTACAGCAAGTTTGATTACAATGTTTGGCTTGTTGGAGGTGTGGAAGATGTGGTTGGTTCTTTTACACATATACACATGTCTGTTTTTCCTGGGATCCTTTTCTCATGTACGTTATGACAGAATGTTGAGTAGTCTTTTGGTATTCCGTAGGTCTTTGGTGATTATATATGTCACCTGTGTTTGTATAAGTCTGTTAACCCCGATATCGTAATGAAACCAATCCTCACACCTTTCCATTGGTGAACCATAAGTTTGTTTAATGAATCTCTGATTGCCCTTCTCGGTGGAAATATCTGCCCTGGTATCCATTTTTAGGTAACACCTATAAGTGATATGATATGATATGTGTCTTTCACTTTCTGACTTACTGCAAGTCACGTGATTACCTCTAGACTCATCTACGGTGGTGCAAATGGCATTGTGTTCTTTTTTTCCTTGGCTTCTCTTCTGCCTTAGCGAGGTCCGTTTTCAACAATGTGATTGCCTGAGTGTTGTGGATTAGCTGACCTGGGCAGCCTTACCCTGCCGCCCAGCCCTCCCCAGGTGTGCCTGGTTGAGGTCAATATAAACAGCGCTCCAGGCAGCAATAGCCCCTGAAGCTGTTCCTGACTCCATATTCTCTGCCCCGTCAGCAGTCTCGGGGCGGTGCTGGTGGGAGGGAATGAGGGGCCACAGCTTTGTTGGTGGCCCGGTGTGAGTGGGGTTCTGCTGGCCTTTCTGCAGGAGTTGCCAGGCTGCCACCTGTAAAGAAGAGGATGTGTCACCCATACCTTCCGCTGGAATTTCTCTCCGGACAGAGGTGAGGAAGGAAAAAAGCAGTGGGGGCCGGGACAGGTGGGGTATCTCAGGCAGGACAATGGAAAGCTTCCGGAAGAGCGCCCGGGGGCAGGACCACCCTGGCTGGCCTGCAGGCACCAAGTTGGCCTGCGTGCTGTTGCTGGTGTGGCTCCATGGCCCTTCCTCTAGTCTTTCAAGCCCTTGTACATATTCAGGTGTTTTACCTGGGAAGGGTGGGAACAGTTCAGCAGCAGCTGGCCTGGGGCTCAGCTCACCTTTATTCAGAGATGCCTCTGCACGATCCCCCAGCTTTGCAATGAGGACGCTCCTTGCGTGGGGTGTGGGTTGCTGGCTGTATGGGAGATGATTCCCCACCTCAGACCCATTTCAGAATTGTTTACCGCTGGAGCAAGTGCCCTGATAGGGTTTTCCTCTGTATAACTGGTGGGTTCAGGTTTTTTTTTTTTTTCTTTTATGGTTCAGGTTAGATTTTATTCCTCTTTTATGTATTTATAGATATAAGCATGGAAATAATTCATTCCTGTAAATACATCTGTGTGAAGGGAAGAACTTTTTTCTGTATTATTTTTAAATATTATTTTTTTTAATTTTGAAATTTAATTTTATTTATTTTTTTATACAGCAGGTTATTATTAGTTATGTATTTTATGCATATACATGTATGCAGGTCAATCCCAATCTCCCAACTCATCCCACCACCACCACACCATGGCTTCCCACACTTGGTGTCCATACGTTTGTTCTCTACCTCTGTCTCTATTTCTTCCCTGCAAACCAGTTCATCTGTACCAGTTTTTAGGTTCCACATATATGCATTAATATACAATATTTGTTTTCCTCTTTCTGACTTACTTCATTCTGTATGACAGTCTCTAGATCCATCGATGTCTCTACAAATGACCCAGTTTCATTCCGTTTTATGGCTGAGTAATATTCCATTTTATACATGTACCACATCTTTATCCATTCATCTGTCTGTGGGCATTTAGGTTGCTTCCATTACCTGGCTATTGTAAATAGTGCTGCAATGAACATTGTGGTGAATGTGCCTTTTTGATTTATGGTGTTCTTTGGGTATATGCCCAGAAGTGGGATTGCTGGATCAGATGGTAATTCTATTTCTAGTTTTTTTTTTAACGAAACTCCATACTGTTCTCCATAGTGACTGTATCAATTTACATTCCCACCAATAGTGGGAGAGGGCTCCTTTTGTCCACACCCTCCCCAGAATTTGTTGTCTGTAGATTTTCTGATGATGCCGATTCTAACAGTGTGAGGTGATACCTCATTGTAGTTTTGCTTTGCATTTCTCTAATAATTAGTGCTGTTGAGCAGCTTTTCATGTGCGTCTTGGCCATCTCTGTGTCTTCTTTGAAGAAACGTATCTTTAGATCTTCTGCCCATTTTTGTATTGGGTTGTTTGTTTTTTTTTAATATTAAGCTGCATGAGCTGTTTATATATATTGGAGATTAAACCTTTGTCCATTGATTCGTTTGCAACTTTTCGCCCCTTCTGAGGGATGCCTTTTTCCATTCCCGTTTTTTTAACCAAAAAGGAAAGAAAGAAAAAGAAGCAGAAAACTAATGTGCATAAAATATGCCTTTTGAAATGGTCGTTTTGAAATATGGACGTCCTTTGAAATTTTTGGTCGATATGTGACCCCAGCATTTGTTTTCAGGGCAGGTGTCATTTACGGGCCCGCAATGATTTTGAATATCAACTGACCATTAGCGCTGGGATTAAAGCTGCTGTTGTGTGAAACGGCCACAAGGTGGCAGCAGTTCTCCCTTACCAATTCTGGTTACTAGGGCAAGAGAGCCTCAATGGAAGTCGTGTTCTAGATTGGAATTTAGAATGGAATGTGCCAGGAGAAAGCCCCTCAAGTTTGTCTCCCTACTTCTTGTTCGTGTTTTTAATTTAATTTTTATTTTTTATTACAGCAAGTTTGATTACAATGTTTGGCTTGTTGGAGGTGTGGAAGATGTGGTTGGTTCTTTTACACATATACACATGTCTGTTTTTCCTGGGATCCTTTTCTCATGTACGTTATGACAGAATGTTGAGTAGTCTTTTGGTATTCCGTAGGTCTTTGGTGATTATATATGTCACCTGTGTTTGTATAAGTCTGTTAACCCCGATATCGTAATGAAACCAATCCTCACACCTTTCCATTGGTGAACCATAAGTTTGTTTAATGAATCTCTGATTGCCCTTCTCGGTGGAAATATCTGCCCTGGTATCCATTTTTAGGTAACACCTATAAGTGATATGATATGATATGTGTCTTTCACTTTCTGACTTACTGCAAGTCACGTGATTACCTCTAGACTCATCTACGGTGGTGCAAATGGCATTGTGTTCTTTTTTTCCTTGGCTTCTCTTCTGCCTTAGCGAGGTCCGTTTTCAACAATGTGATTGCCTGAGTGTTGTGGATTAGCTGACCTGGGCAGCCTTACCCTGCCGCCCAGCCCTCCCCAGGTGTGCCTGGTTGAGGTCAATATAAACAGCGCTCCAGGCAGCAATAGCCCCTGAAGCTGTTCCTGACTCCATATTCTCTGCCCCGTCAGCAGTCTCGGGGCGGTGCTGGTGGGAGGGAATGAGGGGCCACAGCTTTGTTGGTGGCCCGGTGTGAGTGGGGTTCTGCTGGCCTTTCTGCAGGAGTTGCCAGGCTGCCACCTGTAAAGAAGAGGATGTGTCACCCATACCTTCCGCTGGAATTTCTCTCCGGACAGAGGTGAGGAAGGAAAAAAGCAGTGGGGGCCGGGACAGGTGGGGTATCTCAGGCAGGACAATGGAAAGCTTCCGGAAGAGCGCCCGGGGGCAGGACCACCCTGGCTGGCCTGCAGGCACCAAGTTGGCCTGCGTGCTGTTGCTGGTGTGGCTCCATGGCCCTTCCTCTAGTCTTTCAAGCCCTTGTACATATTCAGGTGTTTTACCTGGGAAGGGTGGGAACAGTTCAGCAGCAGCTGGCCTGGGGCTCAGCTCACCTTTATTCAGAGATGCCTCTGCACGATCCCCCAGCTTTGCAATGAGGACGCTCCTTGCGTGGGGTGTGGGTTGCTGGCTGTATGGGAGATGATTCCCCACCTCAGACCCATTTCAGAATTGTTTACCGCTGGAGCAAGTGCCCTGATAGGGTTTTCCTCTGTATAACTGGTGGGTTCAGGTTTTTTTTTTTTTCTTTTATGGTTCAGGTTAGATTTTATTCCTCTTTTATGTATTTATAGATATAAGCATGGAAATAATTCATTCCTGTAAATACATCTGTGTGAAGGGAAGAACTTTTTTCTGTATTATTTTTAAATATTATTTTTTTTAATTTTGAAATTTAATTTTATTTATTTTTTTATACAGCAGGTTATTATTAGTTATGTATTTTATGCATATACATGTATGCAGGTCAATCCCAATCTCCCAACTCATCCCACCACCACCACACCATGGCTTCCCACACTTGGTGTCCATACGTTTGTTCTCTACCTCTGTCTCTATTTCTTCCCTGCAAACCAGTTCATCTGTACCAGTTTTTAGGTTCCACATATATGCATTAATATACAATATTTGTTTTCCTCTTTCTGACTTACTTCATTCTGTATGACAGTCTCTAGATCCATCGATGTCTCTACAAATGACCCAGTTTCATTCCGTTTTATGGCTGAGTAATATTCCATTTTATACATGTACCACATCTTTATCCATTCATCTGTCTGTGGGCATTTAGGTTGCTTCCATTACCTGGCTATTGTAAATAGTGCTGCAATGAACATTGTGGTGAATGTGCCTTTTTGATTTATGGTGTTCTTTGGGTATATGCCCAGAAGTGGGATTGCTGGATCAGATGGTAATTCTATTTCTAGTTTTTTTTTTAACGAAACTCCATACTGTTCTCCATAGTGACTGTATCAATTTACATTCCCACCAATAGTGGGAGAGGGCTCCTTTTGTCCACACCCTCCCCAGAATTTGTTGTCTGTAGATTTTCTGATGATGCCGATTCTAACAGTGTGAGGTGATACCTCATTGTAGTTTTGCTTTGCATTTCTCTAATAATTAGTGCTGTTGAGCAGCTTTTCATGTGCGTCTTGGCCATCTCTGTGTCTTCTTTGAAGAAACGTATCTTTAGATCTTCTGCCCATTTTTGTATTGGGTTGTTTGTTTTTTTTTAATATTAAGCTGCATGAGCTGTTTATATATATTGGAGATTAAACCTTTGTCCATTGATTCGTTTGCAACTTTTCGCCCCTTCTGAGGGATGCCTTTTTCCATTCCCGTTTTTTTAACCAAAAAGGAAAGAAAGAAAAAGAAGCAGAAAACTAATGTGCATAAAATATGCCTTTTGAAATGGTCGTTTTGAAATATGGACGTCCTTTGAAATTTTTGGTCGATATGTGACCCCAGCATTTGTTTTCAGGGCAGGTGTCATTTACGGGCCTGCAATGATTTTGAATATCAACTGACCATTAGCGCTGGGATTAAAGCTGCTGTTGTGTGAAACGGCCACAAGGTGGCAGCAGTTCTCCCTTACCAATTCTGGTTACTAGGGCAAGAGAGCCTCAATGGAAGTCGTGTTCTAGATTGGAATTTAGAATGGAATGTGCCAGGAGAAAGCCCCTCAAGTTTGTCTCCCTACTTCTTGTTCGTGTTTTTAATTTAATTTTTATTTTTTATTACAGCAAGTTTGATTACAATGTTTGGCTTGTTGGAGGTGTGGAAGATGTGGTTGGTTCTTTTACACATATACACATGTCTGTTTTTCCTGGGATCCTTTTCTCATGTACGTTATGACAGAATGTTGAGTAGTCTTTTGGTATTCCGTAGGTCTTTGGTGATTATATATGTCACCTGTGTTTGTATAAGTCTGTTAACCCCGATATCGTAATGAAACCAATCCTCACACCTTTCCATTGGTGAACCATAAGTTTGTTTAATGAATCTCTGATTGCCCTTCTCGGTGGAAATATCTGCCCTGGTATCCATTTTTAGGTAACACCTATAAGTGATATGATATGATATGTGTCTTTCACTTTCTGACTTACTGCAAGTCACGTGATTACCTCTAGACTCATCTACGGTGGTGCAAATGGCATTGTGTTCTTTTTTTCCTTGGCTTCTCTTCTGCCTTAGCGAGGTCCGTTTTCAACAATGTGATTGCCTGAGTGTTGTGGATTAGCTGACCTGGGCAGCCTTACCCTGCCGCCCAGCCCTCCCCAGGTGTGCCTGGTTGAGGTCAATATAAACAGCGCTCCAGGCAGCAATAGCCCCTGAAGCTGTTCCTGACTCCATATTCTCTGCCCCGTCAGCAGTCTCGGGGCGGTGCTGGTGGGAGGGAATGAGGGGCCACAGCTTTGTTGGTGGCCCGGTGTGAGTGGGGTTCTGCTGGCCTTTCTGCAGGAGTTGCCAGGCTGCCACCTGTAAAGAAGAGGATGTGTCACCCATACCTTCCGCTGGAATTTCTCTCCGGACAGAGGTGAGGAAGGAAAAAAGCAGTGGGGGCCGGGACAGGTGGGGTATCTCAGGCAGGACAATGGAAAGCTTCCGGAAGAGCGCCCGGGGGCAGGACCACCCTGGCTGGCCTGCAGGCACCAAGTTGGCCTGCGTGCTGTTGCTGGTGTGGCTCCATGGCCCTTCCTCTAGTCTTTCAAGCCCTTGTACATATTCAGGTGTTTTACCTGGGAAGGGTGGGAACAGTTCAGCAGCAGCTGGCCTGGGGCTCAGCTCACCTTTATTCAGAGATGCCTCTGCACGATCCCCCAGCTTTGCAATGAGGACGCTCCTTGCGTGGGGTGTGGGTTGCTGGCTGTATGGGAGATGATTCCCCACCTCAGACCCATTTCAGAATTGTTTACCGCTGGAGCAAGTGCCCTGATAGGGTTTTCCTCTGTATAACTGGTGGGTTCAGGTTTTTTTTTTTTTCTTTTATGGTTCAGGTTAGATTTTATTCCTCTTTTATGTATTTATAGATATAAGCATGGAAATAATTCATTCCTGTAAATACATCTGTGTGAAGGGAAGAACTTTTTTCTGTATTATTTTTAAATATTATTTTTTTTAATTTTGAAATTTAATTTTATTTATTTTTTTATACAGCAGGTTATTATTAGTTATGTATTTTATGCATATACATGTATGCAGGTCAATCCCAATCTCCCAACTCATCCCACCACCACCACACCATGGCTTCCCACACTTGGTGTCCATACGTTTGTTCTCTACCTCTGTCTCTATTTCTTCCCTGCAAACCAGTTCATCTGTAGCAGTTTTTAGGTTCCACATATATGCATTAATATACAATATTTGTTTTCCTCTTTCTGACTTACTTCATTCTGTATGACAGTCTCTAGATCCATCGATGTCTCTACAAATGACCCAGTTTCATTCCGTTTTATGGCTGAGTAATATTCCATTTTATACATGTACCACATCTTTATCCATTCATCTGTCTGTGGGCATTTAGGTTGCTTCCATTACCTGGCTATTGTAAATAGTGCTGCAATGAACATTGTGGTGAATGTGCCTTTTTGATTTATGGTGTTCTTTGGGTATATGCCCAGAAGTGGGATTGCTGGATCAGATGGTAATTCTATTTCTAGTTTTTTTTTTAACGAAACTCCATACTGTTCTCCATAGTGACTGTATCAATTTACATTCCCACCAATAGTGGGAGAGGGCTCCTTTTGTCCACACCCTCCCCAGAATTTGTTGTCTGTAGATTTTCTGATGATGCCGATTCTAACAGTGTGAGGTGATACCTCATTGTAGTTTTGCTTTGCATTTCTCTAATAATTAGTGCTGTTGAGCAGCTTTTCATGTGCGTCTTGGCCATCTCTGTGTCTTCTTTGAAGAAACGTATCTTTAGATCTTCTGCCCATTTTTGTATTGGGTTGTTTGTTTTTTTTTAATATTAAGCTGCATGAGCTGTTTATATATATTGGAGATTAAACCTTTGTCCATTGATTCGTTTGCAACTTTTCGCCCCTTCTGAGGGATGCCTTTTTCCATTCCCGTTTTTTTAACCAAAAAGGAAAGAAAGAAAAAGAAGCAGAAAACTAATGTGCATAAAATATGCCTTTTGAAATGGTCGTTTTGAAATATGGACGTCCTTTGAAATTTTTGGTCGATATGTGACCCCAGCATTTGTTTTCAGGGCAGGTGTCATTTACGGGCCTGCAATGATTTTGAATATCAACTGACCATTAGCGCTGGGATTAAAGCTGCTGTTGTGTGAAACGGCCACAAGGTGGCAGCAGTTCTCCCTTACCAATTCTGGTTACTAGGGCAAGAGAGCCTCAATGGAAGTCGTGTTCTAGATTGGAATTTAGAATGGAATGTGCCAGGAGAAAGCCCCTCAAGTTTGTCTCCCTACTTCTTGTTCGTGTTTTTAATTTAATTTTTATTTTTTATTACAGCAAGTTTGATTACAATGTTTGGCTTGTTGGAGGTGTGGAAGATGTGGTTGGTTCTTTTACACATATACACATGTCTGTTTTTCCTGGGATCCTTTTCTCATGTACGTTATGACAGAATGTTGAGTAGTCTTTTGGTATTCCGTAGGTCTTTGGTGATTATATATGTCACCTGTGTTTGTATAAGTCTGTTAACCCCGATATCGTAATGAAACCAATCCTCACACCTTTCCGTTGGTGAACCATAAGTTTGTTTAATGAATCTCTGATTGCCCTTCTCGGTGGAAATATCTGCCCTGGTATCCATTTTTAGGTAACACCTATAAGTGATATGATATGATATGTGTCTTTCACTTTCTGACTTACTGCAAGTCACGTGATTACCTCTAGACTCATCTACGGTGGTGCAAATGGCATTGTGTTCTTTTTTTCCTTGGCTTCTCTTCTGCCTTAGCGAGGTCCGTTTTCAACAATGTGATTGCCTGAGTGTTGTGGATTAGCTGACCTGGGCAGCCTTACCCTGCCGCCCAGCCCTCCCCAGGTGTGCCTGGTTGAGGTCAATATAAACAGCGCTCCAGGCAGCAATAGCCCCTGAAGCTGTTCCTGACTCCATATTCTCTGCCCCGTCAGCAGTCTCGGGGCGGTGCTGGTGGGAGGGAATGAGGGGCCACAGCTTTGTTGGTGGCCCGGTGTGAGTGGGGTTCTGCTGGCCTTTCTGCAGGAGTTGCCAGGCTGCCACCTGTAAAGAAGAGGATGTGTCACCCATACCTTCCGCTGGAATTTCTCTCCGGACAGAGGTGAGGAAGGAAAAAAGCAGTGGGGGCCGGGACAGGTGGGGTATCTCAGGCAGGACAATGGAAAGCTTCCGGAAGAGCGCCCGGGGGCAGGACCACCCTGGCTGGCCTGCAGGCACCAAGTTGGCCTGCGTGCTGTTGCTGGTGTGGCTCCATGGCCCTTCCTCTAGTCTTTCAAGCCCTTGTACATATTCAGGTGTTTTACCTGGGAAGGGTGGGAACAGTTCAGCAGCAGCTGGCCTGGGGCTCAGCTCACCTTTATTCAGAGATGCCTCTGCACGATCCCCCAGCTTTGCAATGAGGACGCTCCTTGCGTGGGGTGTGGGTTGCTGGCTGTATGGGAGATGATTCCCCACCTCAGACCCATTTCAGAATTGTTTACCGCTGGAGCAAGTGCCCTGATAGGGTTTTCCTCTGTATAACTGGTGGGTTCAGGTTTTTTTTTTTTTTTTTTATGGTTCAGGTTAGATTTTATTCCTCTTTTATGTATTTATAGATATAAGCATGGAAATAATTCATTCCTGTAAATACATCTGTGTGAAGGGAAGAACTTTTTTCTGTATTATTTTTAAATATTATTTTTTTTAATTTTGAAATTTAATTTTATTTATTTTTTTATACAGCAGGTTATTATTAGTTATGTATTTTATGCATATACATGTATGCAGGTCAATCCCAATCTCCCAACTCATCCCACCACCACCACACCATGGCTTCCCACACTTGGTGTCCATACGTTTGTTCTCTACCTCTGTCTCTATTTCTTCCCTGCAAACCAGTTCATCTGTACCAGTTTTTAGGTTCCACATATATGCATTAATATACAATATTTGTTTTCCTCTTTCTGACTTACTTCATTCTGTATGACAGTCTCTAGATCCATCGATGTCTCTACAAATGACCCAGTTTCATTCCGTTTTATGGCTGAGTAATATTCCATTTTATACATGTACCACATCTTTATCCATTCATCTGTCTGTGGGCATTTAGGTTGCTTCCATTACCTGGCTATTGTAAATAGTGCTGCAATGAACATTGTGGTGAATGTGCCTTTTTGATTTATGGTGTTCTTTGGGTATATGCCCAGAAGTGGGATTGCTGGATCAGATGGTAATTCTATTTCTAGTTTTTTTTTTAACGAAACTCCATACTGTTCTCCATAGTGACTGTATCAATTTACATTCCCACCAATAGTGGGAGAGGGCTCCTTTTGTCCACACCCTCCCCAGAATTTGTTGTCTGTAGATTTTCTGATGATGCCGATTCTAACAGTGTGAGGTGATACCTCATTGTAGTTTTGCTTTGCATTTCTCTAATAATTAGTGCTGTTGAGCAGCTTTTCATGTGCGTCTTGGCCATCTCTGTGTCTTCTTTGAAGAAACGTATCTTTAGATCTTCTGCCCATTTTTGTATTGGGTTGTTTGTTTTTTTTTAATATTAAGCTGCATGAGCTGTTTATATATATTGGAGATTAAACCTTTGTCCATTGATTCGTTTGCAACTTTTCGCCCCTTCTGAGGGATGCCTTTTTCCATTCCCGTTTTTTTAACCAAAAAGGAAAGAAAGAAAAAGAAGCAGAAAACTAATGTGCATAAAATATGCCTTTTGAAATGGTCGTTTTGAAATATGGACGTCCTTTGAAATTTTTGGTCGATATGTGACCCCAGCATTTGTTTTCAGGGCAGGTGTCATTTACGGGCCTGCAATGATTTTGAATATCAACTGACCATTAGCGCTGGGATTAAAGCTGCTGTTGTGTGAAACGGCCACAAGGTGGCAGCAGTTCTCCCTTACCAATTCTGGTTACTAGGGCAAGAGAGCCTCAATGGAAGTCGTGTTCTAGATTGGAATTTAGAATGGAATGTGCCAGGAGAAAGCCCCTCAAGTTTGTCTCCCTACTTCTTGTTCGTGTTTTTAATTTAATTTTTATTTTTTATTACAGCAAGTTTGATTACAATGTTTGGCTTGTTGGAGGTGTGGAAGATGTGGTTGGTTCTTTTACACATATACACATGTCTGTTTTTCCTGGGATCCTTTTCTCATGTACGTTATGACAGAATGTTGAGTAGTCTTTTGGTATTCCGTAGGTCTTTGGTGATTATATATGTCACCTGTGTTTGTATAAGTCTGTTAACCCCGATATCGTAATGAAACCAATCCTCACACCTTTCCGTTGGTGAACCATAAGTTTGTTTAATGAATCTCTGATTGCCCTTCTCGGTGGAAATATCTGCCCTGGTATCCATTTTTAGGTAACACCTATAAGTGATATGATATGATATGTGTCTTTCACTTTCTGACTTACTGCAAGTCACGTGATTACCTCTAGACTCATCTACGGTGGTGCAAATGGCATTGTGTTCTTTTTTTCCTTGGCTTCTCTTCTGCCTTAGCGAGGTCCGTTTTCAACAATGTGATTGCCTGAGTGTTGTGGATTAGCTGACCTGGGCAGCCTTACCCTGCCGCCCAGCCCTCCCCAGGTGTGCCTGGTTGAGGTCAATATAAACAGCGCTCCAGGCAGCAATAGCCCCTGAAGCTGTTCCTGACTCCATATTCTCTGCCCCGTCAGCAGTCTCGGGGCGGTGCTGGTGGGAGGGAATGAGGGGCCACAGCTTTGTTGGTGGCCCGGTGTGAGTGGGGTTCTGCTGGCCTTTCTGCAGGAGTTGCCAGGCTGCCACCTGTAAAGAAGAGGATGTGTCACCCATACCTTCCGCTGGAATTTCTCTCCGGACAGAGGTGAGGAAGGAAAAAAGCAGTGGGGGCCGGGACAGGTGGGGTATCTCAGGCAGGACAATGGAAAGCTTCCGGAAGAGCGCCCGGGGGCAGGACCAACCTGGCTGGCCTGCAGGCACCAAGTTGGCCTGCGTGCTGTTGCTGGTGTGGCTCCATGGCCCTTCCTCTAGTCTTTCAAGCCCTTGTACATATTCAGGTGTTTTACCTGGGAAGGGTGGGAACAGTTCAGCAGCAGCTGGCCTGGGGCTCAGCTCACCTTTATTCAGAGATGCCTCTGCACGATCCCCCAGCTTTGCAATGAGGACGCTCCTTGCGTGGGGTGTGGGTTGCTGGCTGTATGGGAGATGATTCCCCACCTCAGACCCATTTCAGAATTGTTTACCGCTGGAGCAAGTGCCCTGATAGGGTTTTCCTCTGTATAACTGGTGGGTTCAGGTTTTTTTTTTTTTCTTTTATGGTTCAGGTTAGATTTTATTCCTCTTTTATGTATTTATAGATATAAGCATGGAAATAATTCATTCCTGTAAATACATCTGTGTGAAGGGAAGAACTTTTTTCTGTATTATTTTTAAATATTATTTTTTTTAATTTTGAAATTTAATTTTATTTATTTTTTTATACAGCAGGTTATTATTAGTTATGTATTTTATGCATATACATGTATGCAGGTCAATCCCAATCTCCCAACTCATCCCACCACCACCACACCATGGCTTCCCACACTTGGTGTCCATACGTTTGTTCTCTACCTCTGTCTCTATTTCTTCCCTGCAAACCAGTTCATCTGTACCAGTTTTTAGGTTCCACATATATGCATTAATATACAATATTTGTTTTCCTCTTTCTGACTTACTTCATTCTGTATGACAGTCTCTAGATCCATCGATGTCTCTACAAATGACCCAGTTTCATTCCGTTTTATGGCTGAGTAATATTCCATTTTATACATGTACCACATCTTTATCCATTCATCTGTCTGTGGGCATTTAGGTTGCTTCCATTACCTGGCTATTGTAAATAGTGCTGCAATGAACATTGTGGTGAATGTGCCTTTTTGATTTATGGTGTTCTTTGGGTATATGCCCAGAAGTGGGATTGCTGGATCAGATGGTAATTCTATTTCTAGTTTTTTTTTTAACGAAACTCCATACTGTTCTCCATAGTGACTGTATCAATTTACATTCCCACCAATAGTGGGAGAGGGCTCCTTTTGTCCACACCCTCCCCAGAATTTGTTGTCTGTAGATTTTCTGATGATGCCGATTCTAACAGTGTGAGGTGATACCTCATTGTAGTTTTGCTTTGCATTTCTCTAATAATTAGTGCTGTTGAGCAGCTTTTCATGTGCGTCTTGGCCATCTCTGTGTCTTCTTTGAAGAAACGTATCTTTAGATCTTCTGCCCATTTTTGTATTGGGTTGTTTGTTTTTTTTTAATATTAAGCTGCATGAGCTGTTTATATATATTGGAGATTAAACCTTTGTCCATTGATTCGTTTGCAACTTTTCGCCCCTTCTGAGGGATGCCTTTTTCCATTCCCGTTTTTTTAACCAAAAAGGAAAGAAAGAAAAAGAAGCAGAAAACTAATGTGCATAAAATATGCCTTTTGAAATGGTCGTTTTGAAATATGGACGTCCTTTGAAATTTTTGGTCGATATGTGACCCCAGCATTTGTTTTCAGGGCAGGTGTCATTTACGGGCCTGCAATGATTTTGAATATCAACTGACCATTAGCGCTGGGATTAAAGCTGCTGTTGTGTGAAACGGCCACAAGGTGGCAGCAGTTCTCCCTTACCAATTCTGGTTACTAGGGCAAGAGAGCCTCAATGGAAGTCGTGTTCTAGATTGGAATTTAGAATGGAATGTGCCAGGAGAAAGCCCCTCAAGTTTGTCTCCCTACTTCTTGTTCGTGTTTTTAATTTAATTTTTATTTTTTATTACAGCAAGTTTGATTACAATGTTTGGCTTGTTGGAGGTGTGGAAGATGTGGTTGGTTCTTTTACACATATACACATGTCTGTTTTTCCTGGGATCCTTTTCTCATGTACGTTATGACAGAATGTTGAGTAGTCTTTTGGTATTCCGTAGGTCTTTGGTGATTATATATGTCACCTGTGTTTGTATAAGTCTGTTAACCCCGATATCGTAATGAAACCAATCCTCACACCTTTCCATTGGTGAACCATAAGTTTGTTTAATGAATCTCTGATTGCCCTTCTCGGTGGAAATATCTGCCCTGGTATCCATTTTTAGGTAACACCTATAAGTGATATGATATGATATGTGTCTTTCACTTTCTGACTTACTGCAAGTCACGTGATTACCTCTAGACTCATCTACGGTGGTGCAAATGGCATTGTGTTCTTTTTTTCCTTGGCTTCTCTTCTGCCTTAGCGAGGTCCGTTTTCAACAATGTGATTGCCTGAGTGTTGTGGATTAGCTGACCTGGGCAGCCTTACCCTGCCGCCCAGCCCTCCCCAGGTGTGCCTGGTTGAGGTCAATATAAACAGCGCTCCAGGCAGCAATAGCCCCTGAAGCTGTTCCTGACTCCATATTCTCTGCCCCGTCAGCAGTCTCGGGGCGGTGCTGGTGGGAGGGAATGAGGGGCCACAGCTTTGTTGGTGGCCCGGTGTGAGTGGGGTTCTGCTGGCCTTTCTGCAGGAGTTGCCAGGCTGCCACCTGTAAAGAAGAGGATGTGTCACCCATACCTTCCGCTGGAATTTCTCTCCGGACAGAGGTGAGGAAGGAAAAAAGCAGTGGGGGCCGGGACAGGTGGGGTATCTCAGGCAGGACAATGGAAAGCTTCCGGAAGAGCGCCCGGGGGCAGGACCACCCTGGCTGGCCTGCAGGCACCAAGTTGGCCTGCGTGCTGTTGCTGGTGTGGCTCCATGGCCCTTCCTCTAGTCTTTCAAGCCCTTGTACATATTCAGGTGTTTTACCTGGGAAGGGTGGGAACAGTTCAGCAGCAGCTGGCCTGGGGCTCAGCTCACCTTTATTCAGAGATGCCTCTGCACGATCCCCCAGCTTTGCAATGAGGACGCTCCTTGCGTGGGGTGTGGGTTGCTGGCTGTATGGGAGATGATTCCCCACCTCAGACCCATTTCAGAATTGTTTACCGCTGGAGCAAGTGCCCTGATAGGGTTTTCCTCTGTATAACTGGTGGGTTCAGGTTTTTTTTTTTTCTTTTATGGTTCAGGTTAGATTTTATTCCTCTTTTATGTATTTATAGATATAAGCATGGAAATAATTCATTCCTGTAAATACATCTGTGTGAAGGGAAGAACTTTTTTCTGTATTATTTTTAAATATTATTTTTTTTAATTTTGAAATTTAATTTTATTTATTTTTTTATACAGCAGGTTATTATTAGTTATGTATTTTATGCATATACATGTATGCAGGTCAATCCCAATCTCCCAACTCATCCCACCACCACCACACCATGGCTTCCCACACTTGGTGTCCATACGTTTGTTCTCTACCTCTGTCTCTATTTCTTCCCTGCAAACCAGTTCATCTGTACCAGTGTTTAGGTTCCACATATATGCATTAATATACAATATTTGTTTTCCTCTTTCTGACTTACTTCATTCTGTATGACAGTCTCTAGATCCATCGATGTCTCTACAAATGACCCAGTTTCATTCCGTTTTATGGCTGAGTAATATTCCATTTTATACATGTACCACATCTTTATCCATTCATCTGTCTGTGGGCATTTAGGTTGCTTCCATTACCTGGCTATTGTAAATAGTGCTGCAATGAACATTGTGGTGAATGTGCCTTTTTGATTTATGGTGTTCTTTGGGTATATGCCCAGAAGTGGGATTGCTGGATCAGATGGTAATTCTATTTCTAGTTTTTTTTTTAACGAAACTCCATACTGTTCTCCATAGTGACTGTATCAATTTACATTCCCACCAATAGTGGGAGAGGGCTCCTTTTGTCCACACCCTCCCCAGAATTTGTTGTCTGTAGATTTTCTGATGATGCCGATTCTAACAGTGTGAGGTGATACCTCATTGTAGTTTTGCTTTGCATTTCTCTAATAATTAGTGCTGTTGAGCAGCTTTTCATGTGCGTCTTGGCCATCTCTGTGTCTTCTTTGAAGAAACGTATCTTTAGATCTTCTGCCCATTTTTGTATTGGGTTGTTTGTTTTTTTTAATATTAAGCTGCATGAGCTGTTTATATATATTGGAGATTAAACCTTTGTCCATTGATTCGTTTGCAACTTTTCGCCCCTTCTGAGGGATGCCTTTTTCCATTCCCGTTTTTTTAACCAAAAAGGAAAGAAAGAAAAAGAAGCAGAAAACTAATGTGCATAAAATATGCCTTTTGAAATGGTCGTTTTGAAATATGGACGTCCTTTGAAATTTTTGGTCGATATGTGACCCCAGCATTTGTTTTCAGGGCAGGTGTCATTTACGGGCCTGCAATGATTTTGAATATCAACTGACCATTAGCGCTGGGATTAAAGCTGCTGTTGTGTGAAACGGCCACAAGGTGGCAGCAGTTCTCCCTTACCAATTCTGGTTACTAGGGCAAGAGAGCCTCAATGGAAGTCGTGTTCTAGATTGGAATTTAGAATGGAATGTGCCAGGAGAAAGCCCCTCAAGCTTGTCTCCCTACTTCTTGTTCGTGTTTTTAATTTAATTTTTATTTTTTATTACAGCAAGTTTGATTACAATGTTTGGCTTGTTGGAGGTGTGGAAGATGTGGTTGGTTCTTTTACACATATACACATGTCTGTTTTTCCTGGGATCCTTTTCTCATGTACGTTATGACAGAATGTTGAGTAGTCTTTTGGTATTCCGTAGGTCTTTGGTGATTATATATGTCACCTGTGTTTGTATAAGTCTGTTAACCCCGATATCGTAATGAAACCAATCCTCACACCTTTCCATTGGTGAACCATAAGTTTGTTTAATGAATCTCTGATTGCCCTTCTCGGTGGAAATATCTGCCCTGGTATCCATTTTTAGGTAACACCTATAAGTGATATGATATGATATGTGTCTTTCACTTTCTGACTTACTGCAAGTCACGTGATTACCTCTAGACTCATCTACGGTGGTGCAAATGGCATTGTGTTCTTTTTTTCCTTGGCTTCTCTTCTGCCTTAGCGAGGTCCGTTTTCAACAATGTGATTGCCTGAGTGTTGTGGATTAGCTGACCTGGGCAGCCTTACCCTGCCGCCCAGCCCTCCCCAGGTGTGCCTGGTTGAGGTCAATATAAACAGCGCTCCAGGCAGCAATAGCCCCTGAAGCTGTTCCTGACTCCATATTCTCTGCCCCGTCAGCAGTCTCGGGGCGGTGCTGGTGGGAGGGAATGAGGGGCCACAGCTTTGTTGGTGGCCCGGTGTGAGTGGGGTTCTGCTGGCCTTTCTGCAGGAGTTGCCAGGCTGCCACCTGTAAAGAAGAGGATGTGTCACCCATACCTTCCGCTGGAATTTCTCTCCGGACAGAGGTGAGGAAGGAAAAAAGCAGTGGGGGCCGGGACAGGTGGGGTATCTCAGGCAGGACAATGGAAAGCTTCCGGAAGAGCGCCCGGGGGCAGGACCACCCTGGCTGGCCTGCAGGCACCAAGTTGGCCTGCGTGCTGTTGCTGGTGTGGCTCCATGGCCCTTCCTCTAGTCTTTCAAGCCCTTGTACATATTCAGGTGTTTTACCTGGGAAGGGTGGGAACAGTTCAGCAGCAGCTGGCCTGGGGCTCAGCTCACCTTTATTCAGAGATGCCTCTGCACGATCCCCCAGCTTTGCAATGAGGACGCTCCTTGCGTGGGGTGTGGGTTGCTGGCTGTATGGGAGATGATTCCCCACCTCAGACCCATTTCAGAATTGTTTACCGCTGGAGCAAGTGCCCTGATAGGGTTTTCCTCTGTATAACTGGTGGGTTCAGGTTTTTTTTTTTTCTTTTATGGTTCAGGTTAGATTTTATTCCTCTTTTATGTATTTATAGATATAAGCATGGAAATAATTCATTCCTGTAAATACATCTCTGTGAAGGGAATAACTTTTTTCTGTATTATTTTTAAATATTATTTTTTTTAATTTTGAAATTTAATTTTATTTATTTTTTTATACAGCAGGTTATTATTAGTTATGTATTTTATGCATATACATGTATGCAGGTCAATCCCAATCTCCCAACTCATCCCACCACCACCACACCATGGCTTCCCACACTTGGTGTCCATACGTTTGTTCTCTACCTCTGTCTCTATTTCTTCCCTGCAAACCAGTTCATCTGTACCAGTTTTTAGGTTCCACATATATGCATTAATATACAATATTTGTTTTCCTCTTTCTGACTTACTTCATTCTGTATGACAGTCTCTAGATCCATCGATGTCTCTACAAATGACCCAGTTTCATTCCGTTTTATGGCTGAGTAATATTCCATTTTATACATGTACCACATCTTTATCCATTCATCTGTCTGTGGGCATTTAGGTTGCTTCCATTACCTGGCTATTGTAAATAGTGCTGCAATGAACATTGTGGTGAATGTGCCTTTTTGATTTATGGTGTTCTTTGGGTATATGCCCAGAAGTGGGATTGCTGGATCAGATGGTAATTCTATTTCTAGTTTTTTTTTAACGAAACTCCATACTGTTCTCCATAGTGACTGTATCAATTTACATTCCCACCAATAGTGGGAGAGGGCTCCTTTTGTCCACACCCTCCCCAGAATTTGTTGTCTGTAGATTTTCTGATGATGCCGATTCTAACAGTGTGAGGTGATACCTCATTGTAGTTTTGCTTTGCATTTCTCTAATAATTAGTGCTGTTGAGCAGCTTTTCATGTGCGTCTTGGCCATCTCTGTGTCTTCTTTGAAGAAACGTATCTTTAGATCTTCTGCCCATTTTTGTATTGGGTTGTTTGTTTTTTTTAATATTAAGCTGCATGAGCTGTTTATATATATTGGAGATTAAACCTTTGTCCATTGATTCGTTTGCAACTTTTCGCCCCTTCTGAGGGATGCCTTTTTCCATTCCCGTTTTTTTAACCAAAAAGGAAAGAAAGAAAAAGAAGCAGAAAACTAATGTGCATAAAATATGCCTTTTGAAATGGTCGTTTTGAAATATGGACGTCCTTTGAAATTTTTGGTCGATATGTGACCCCAGCATTTGTTTTCAGGGCAGGTGTCATTTACGGGCCTGCAATGATTTTGAATATCAACTGACCATTAGCGCTGGGATTAAAGCTGCTGTTGTGTGAAACGGCCACAAGGTGGCAGCAGTTCTCCCTTACCAATTCTGGTTACTAGGGCAAGAGAGCCTCAATGGAAGTCGTGTTCTAGATTGGAATTTAGAATGGAATGTGCCAGGAGAAAGCCCCTCAAGCTTGTCTCCCTACTTCTTGTTCGTGTTTTTAATTTAATTTTTATTTTTTATTACAGCAAGTTTGATTACAATGTTTGGCTTGTTGGAGGTGTGGAAGATGTGGTTGGTTCTTTTACACATATACACATGTCTGTTTTTCCTGGGATCCTTTTCTCATGTACGTTATGACAGAATGTTGAGTAGTCTTTTGGTATTCCGTAGGTCTTTGGTGATTATATATGTCACCTGTGTTTGTATAAGTCTGTTAACCCCGATATCGTAATGAAACCAATCCTCACACCTTTCCATTGGTGAACCATAAGTTTGTTTAATGAATCTCTGATTGCCCTTCTCGGTGGAAATATCTGCCCTGGTATCCATTTTTAGGTAACACCTATAAGTGATATGATATGATATGTGTCTTTCACTTTCTGACTTACTGCAAGTCACGTGATTACCTCTAGACTCATCTACGGTGGTGCAAATGGCATTGTGTTCTTTTTTTCCTTGGCTTCTCTTCTGCCTTAGCGAGGTCCGTTTTCAACAATGTGATTGCCTGAGTGTTGTGGATTAGCTGACCTGGGCAGCCTTACCCTGCCGCCCAGCCCTCCCCAGGTGTGCCTGGTTGAGGTCAATATAAACAGCGCTCCAGGCAGCAATAGCCCCTGAAGCTGTTCCTGACTCCATATTCTCTGCCCCGTCAGCAGTCTCGGGGCGGTGCTGGTGGGAGGGAATGAGGGGCCACAGCTTTGTTGGTGGCCCGGTGTGAGTGGGGTTCTGCTGGCCTTTCTGCAGGAGTTGCCAGGCTGCCACCTGTAAAGAAGAGGATGTGTCACCCATACCTTCCGCTGGAATTTCTCTCCGGACAGAGGTGAGGAAGGAAAAAAGCAGTGGGGGCCGGGACAGGTGGGGTATCTCAGGCAGGACAATGGAAAGCTTCCGGAAGAGCGCCCGGGGGCAGGACCACCCTGGCTGGCCTGCAGGCACCAAGTTGGCCTGCGTGCTGTTGCTGGTGTGGCTCCATGGCCCTTCCTCTAGTCTTTCAAGCCCTTGTACATATTCAGGTGTTTTACCTGGGAAGGGTGGGAACAGTTCAGCAGCAGCTGGCCTGGGGCTCAGCTCACCTTTATTCAGAGATGCCTCTGCACGATCCCCCAGCTTTGCAATGAGGACGCTCCTTGCGTGGGGTGTGGGTTGCTGGCTGTATGGGAGATGATTCCCCACCTCAGACCCATTTCAGAATTGTTTACCGCTGGAGCAAGTGCCCTGATAGGGTTTTCCTCTGTATAACTGGTGGGTTCAGGTTTTTTTTTTTTCTTTTATGGTTCAGGTTAGATTTTATTCCTCTTTTATGTATTTATAGATATAAGCATGGAAATAATTCATTC
This sequence comes from Mesoplodon bidens, assembly GCF_964165515.1. Lineage (NCBI taxonomy): Eukaryota > Metazoa > Chordata > Mammalia > Artiodactyla > Ziphiidae > Mesoplodon > Mesoplodon bidens. The sequence continues at coordinate 37,799 of NW_027672004.1, forward strand.
CTGTAAATACATCTGTGTGAAGGGAAGAACTTTTTTCTGTATTATTTTTAAATATTATTTTTTTTAATTTTGAAATTTAATTTAATTTATTTTTTTATACAGCAGGTTATTATTAGTTATGTATTTTATGCATATACATGTATGCAGGTCAATCCCAATCTCCCAACTCATCCCACCACCACCACACCATGGCTTCCCACACTTGGTGTCCATACGTTTGTTCTCTACCTCTGTCTCTATTTCTTCCCTGCAAACCAGTTCATCTGTACCAGTTTTTAGGTTCCACATATATGCATTAATATACAATATTTGTTTTCCTCTTTCTGACTTACTTCATTCTGTATGACAGTCTCTAGATCCATCGATGTCTCTACAAATGACCCAGTTTCATTCCGTTTTATGGCTGAGTAATATTCCATTTTATACATGTACCACATCTTTATCCATTCATCTGTCTGTGGGCATTTAGGTTGCTTCCATTACCTGGCTATTGTAAATAGTGCTGCAATGAACATTGTGGTGAATGTGCCTTTTTGATTTATGGTGTTCTTTGGGTATATGCCCAGAAGTGGGATTGCTGGATCAGATGGTAATTCTATTTCTAGTTTTTTTTTTAACGAAACTCCATACTGTTCTCCATAGTGACTGTATCAATTTACATTCCCACCAATAGTGGGAGAGGGCTCCTTTTGTCCACACCCTCCCCAGAATTTGTTGTCTGTAGATTTTCTGATGATGCCGATTCTAACAGTGTGAGGTGATACCTCATTGTAGTTTTGCTTTGCATTTCTCTAATAATTAGTGCTGTTGAGCAGCTTTTCATGTGCGTCTTGGCCATCTCTGTGTCTTCTTTGAAGAAACGTATCTTTAGATCTTCTGCCCATTTTTGTATTGGGTTGTTTGTTTTTTTTAATATTAAGCTGCATGAGCTGTTTATATATATTGGAGATTAAACCTTTGTCCATTGATTCGTTTGCAACTTTTCGCCCCTTCTGAGGGATGCCTTTTTCCATTCCCGTTTTTTTAACCAAAAAGGAAAGAAAGAAAAAGAAGCAGAAAACTAATGTGCATAAAATATGCCTTTTGAAATGGTCGTTTTGAAATATGGACGTCCTTTGAAATTTTTGGTCGATATGTGACCCCAGCATTTGTTTTCAGGGCAGGTGTCATTTACGGGCCTGCAATGATTTTGAATATCAACTGACCATTAGCGCTGGGATTAAAGCTGCTGTTGTGTGAAACGGCCACAAGGTGGCAGCAGTTCTCCCTTACCAATTCTGGTTACTAGGGCAAGAGAGCCTCAATGGAAGTCGTGTTCTAGATTGGAATTTAGAATGGAATGTGCCAGGAGAAAGCCCCTCAAGTTTGTCTCCCTACTTCTTGTTCGTGTTTTTAATTTAATTTTTATTTTTTATTACAGCAAGTTTGATTACAATGTTTGGCTTGTTGGAGGTGTGGAAGATGTGGTTGGTTCTTTTACACATATACACATGTCTGTTTTTCCTGGGATCCTTTTCTCATGTACGTTATGACAGAATGTTGAGTAGTCTTTTGGTATTCCGTAGGTCTTTGGTGATTATATATGTCACCTGTGTTTGTATAAGTCTGTTAACCCCGATATCGTAATGAAACCAATCCTCACACCTTTCCATTGGTGAACCATAAGTTTGTTTAATGAATCTCTGATTGCCCTTCTCGGTGGAAATATCTGCCCTGGTATCCATTTTTAGGTAACACCTATAAGTGATATGATATGATATGTGTCTTTCACTTTCTGACTTACTGCAAGTCACGTGATTACCTCTAGACTCATCTACGGTGGTGCAAATGGCATTGTGTTCTTTTTTTCCTTGGCTTCTCTTCTGCCTTAGCGAGGTCCGTTTTCAACAATGTGATTGCCTGAGTGTTGTGGATTAGCTGACCTGGGCAGCCTTACCCTGCCGCCCAGCCCTCCCCAGGTGTGCCTGGTTGAGGTCAATATAAACAGCGCTCCAGGCAGCAATAGCCCCTGAAGCTGTTCCTGACTCCATATTCTCTGCCCCGTCAGCAGTCTCGGGGCGGTGCTGGTGGGAGGGAATGAGGGGCCACAGCTTTGTTGGTGGCCCGGTGTGAGTGGGGTTCTGCTGGCCTTTCTGCAGGAGTTGCCAGGCTGCCACCTGTAAAGAAGAGGATGTGTCACCCATACCTTCCGCTGGAATTTCTCTCCGGACAGAGGTGAGGAAGGAAAAAAGCAGTGGGGGCCGGGACAGGTGGGGTATCTCAGGCAGGACAATGGAAAGCTTCCGGAAGAGCGCCCGGGGGCAGGACCACCCTGGCTGGCCTGCAGGCACCAAGTTGGCCTGCGTGCTGTTGCTGGTGTGGCTCCATGGCCCTTCCTCTAGTCTTTCAAGCCCTTGTACATATTCAGGTGTTTTACCTGGGAAGGGTGGGAACAGTTCAGCAGCAGCTGGCCTGGGGCTCAGCTCACCTTTATTCAGAGATGCCTCTGCACGATCCCCCAGCTTTGCAATGAGGACGCTCCTTGCGTGGGGTGTGGGTTGCTGGCTGTATGGGAGATGATTCCCCACCTCAGACCCATTTCAGAATTGTTTACCGCTGGAGCAAGTGCCCTGATAGGGTTTTCCTCTGTATAACTGGTGGGTTCAGGTTTTTTTTTTTTCTTTTATGGTTCAGGTTAGATTTTATTCCTCTTTTATGTATTTATAGATATAAGCATGGAAATAATTCATTCCTGTAAATACATCTGTGTGAAGGGAAGAACTTTTTTCTGTATTATTTTTAAATATTATTTTTTTTAATTTTGAAATTTAATTTTATTTATTTTTTTATACAGCAGGTTATTATTAGTTATGTATTTTATGCATATACATGTATGCAGGTCAATCCCAATCTCCCAACTCATCCCACCACCACCACACCATGGCTTCCCACACTTGGTGTCCATACGTTTGTTCTCTACCTCTGTCTCTATTTCTTCCCTGCAAACCAGTTCATCTGTACCAGTGTTTAGGTTCCACATATATGCATTAATATACAATATTTGTTTTCCTCTTTCTGACTTACTTCATTCTGTATGACAGTCTCTAGATCCATCGATGTCTCTACAAATGACCCAGTTTCATTCCGTTTTATGGCTGAGTAATATTCCATTTTATACATGTACCACATCTTTATCCATTCATCTGTCTGTGGGCATTTAGGTTGCTTCCATTACCTGGCTATTGTAAATAGTGCTGCAATGAACATTGTGGTGAATGTGCCTTTTTGATTTATGGTGTTCTTTGGGTATATGCCCAGAAGTGGGATTGCTGGATCAGATGGTAATTCTATTTCTAGTTTTTTTTTTTAACGAAACTCCATACTGTTCTCCATAGTGACTGTATCAATTTACATTCCCACCAATAGTGGAAGAGGGCTCCTTTTGTCCACACCCTCCCCAGAATTTGTTGTCTGTAGATTTTCTGATGATGCCGATTCTAACAGTGTGAGGTGATACCTCATTGTAGTTTTGCTTTGCATTTCTCTAATAATTAGTGCTGTTGAGCAGCTTTTCATGTGCGTCTTGGCCATCTCTGTGTCTTCTTTGAAGAAACGTATCTTTAGATCTTCTGCCCATTTTTGTATTGGGTTGTTTGTTTTTTTTAATATTAAGCTGCATGAGCTGTTTATATATATTGGAGATTAAACCTTTGTCCATTGATTCGTTTGCAACTTTTCGCCCCTTCTGAGGGATGCCTTTTTCCATTCCCGTTTTTTTAACCAAAAAGGAAAGAAAGAAAAAGAAGCAGAAAACTAATGTGCATAAAATATGCCTTTTGAAATGGTCGTTTTGAAATATGGACGTCCTTTGAAATTTTTGGTCGATATGTGACCCCAGCATTTGTTTTCAGGGCAGGTGTCATTTACGGGCCTGCAATGATTTTGAATATCAACTGACCATTAGCGCTGGGATTAAAGCTGCTGTTGTGTGAAACGGCCACAAGGTGGCAGCAGTTCTCCCTTACCAATTCTGGTTACTAGGGCAAGAGAGCCTCAATGGAAGTCGTGTTCTAGATTGGAATTTAGAATGGAATGTGCCAGGAGAAAGCCCCTCAAGTTTGTCTCCCTACTTCTTGTTCGTGTTTTTAATTTAATTTTTATTTTTTATTACAGCAAGTTTGATTACAATGTTTGGCTTGTTGGAGGTGTGGAAGATGTGGTTGGTTCTTTTACACATATACACATGTCTGTTTTTCCTGGGATCCTTTTCTCATGTACGTTATGACAGAATGTTGAGTAGTCTTTTGGTATTCCGTAGGTCTTTGGTGATTATATATGTCACCTGTGTTTGTATAAGTCTGTTAACCCCGATATCGTAATGAAACCAATCCTCACACCTTTCCATTGGTGAACCATAAGTTTGTTTAATGAATCTCTGATTGCCCTTCTCGGTGGAAATATCTGCCCTGGTATCCATTTTTAGGTAACACCTATAAGTGATATGATATGATATGTGTCTTTCACTTTCTGACTTACTGCAAGTCACGTGATTACCTCTAGACTCATCTACGGTGGTGCAAATGGCATTGTGTTCTTTTTTTCCTTGGCTTCTCTTCTGCCTTAGCGAGGTCCGTTTTCAACAATGTGATTGCCTGAGTGTTGTGGATTAGCTGACCTGGGCAGCCTTACCCTGCCGCCCAGCCCTCCCCAGGTGTGCCTGGTTGAGGTCAATATAAACAGCGCTCCAGGCAGCAATAGCCCCTGAAGCTGTTCCTGACTCCATATTCTCTGCCCCGTCAGCAGTCTCGGGGCGGTGCTGGTGGGAGGGAATGAGGGGCCACAGCTTTGTTGGTGGCCCGGTGTGAGTGGGGTTCTGCTGGCCTTTCTGCAGGAGTTGCCAGGCTGCCACCTGTAAAGAAGAGGATGTGTCACCCATACCTTCCGCTGGAATTTCTCTCCGGACAGAGGTGAGGAAGGAAAAAAGCAGTGGGGGCCGGGACAGGTGGGGTATCTCAGGCAGGACAATGGAAAGCTTCCGGAAGAGCGCCCGGGGGCAGGACCACCCTGGCTGGCCTGCAGGCACCAAGTTGGCCTGCGTGCTGTTGCTGGTGTGGCTCCATGGCCCTTCCTCTAGTCTTTCAAGCCCTTGTACATATTCAGGTGTTTTACCTGGGAAGGGTGGGAACAGTTCAGCAGCAGCTGGCCTGGGGCTCAGCTCACCTTTATTCAGAGATGCCTCTGCACGATCCCCCAGCTTTGCAATGAGGACGCTCCTTGCGTGGGGTGTGGGTTGCTGGCTGTATGGGAGATGATTCCCCACCTCAGACCCATTTCAGAATTGTTTACCGCTGGAGCAAGTGCCCTGATAGGGTTTTCCTCTGTATAACTGGTGGGTTCAGGTTTTTTTTTTTTCTTTTATGGTTCAGGTTAGATTTTATTCCTCTTTTATGTATTTATAGATATAAGCATGGAAATAATTCATTCCTGTAAATACATCTGTGTGAAGGGAAGAACTTTTTTCTGTATTATTTTTAAATATTATTTTTTTTAATTTTGAAATTTAATTTTATTTATTTTTTTATACAGCAGGTTATTATTAGTTATGTATTTTATGCATATACATGTATGCAGGTCAATCCCAATCTCCCAACTCATCCCACCACCACCACACCATGGCTTCCCACACTTGGTGTCCATACGTTTGTTCTCTACCTCTGTCTCTATTTCTTCCCTGCAAACCAGTTCATCTGTACCAGTTTTTAGGTTCCACATATATGCATTAATATACAATATTTGTTTTCCTCTTTCTGACTTACTTCATTCTGTATGACAGTCTCTAGATCCATCGATGTCTCTACAAATGACCCAGTTTCATTCCGTTTTATGGCTGAGTAATATTCCATTTTATACATGTACCACATCTTTATCCATTCATCTGTCTGTGGGCATTTAGGTTGCTTCCATTACCTGGCTATTGTAAATAGTGCTGCAATGAACATTGTGGTGAATGTGCCTTTTTGATTTATGGTGTTCTTTGGGTATATGCCCAGAAGTGGGATTGCTGGATCAGATGGTAATTCTATTTCTAGTTTTTTTTTTAACGAAACTCCATACTGTTCTCCATAGTGACTGTATCAATTTACATTCCCACCAATAGTGGAAGAGGGCTCCTTTTGTCCACACCCTCCCCAGAATTTGTTGTCTGTAGATTTTCTGATGATGCCGATTCTAACAGTGTGAGGTGATACCTCATTGTAGTTTTGCTTTGCATTTCTCTAATAATTAGTGCTGTTGAGCAGCTTTTCATGTGCGTCTTGGCCATCTCTGTGTCTTCTTTGAAGAAACGTATCTTTAGATCTTCTGCCCATTTTTGTATTGGGTTGTTTGTTTTTTTTAATATTAAGCTGCATGAGCTGTTTATATATATTGGAGATTAAACCTTTGTCCATTGATTCGTTTGCAACTTTTCGCCCCTTCTGAGGGATGCCTTTTTCCATTCCCGTTTTTTTAACCAAAAAGGAAAGAAAGAAAAAGAAGCAGAAAACTAATGTGCATAAAATATGCCTTTTGAAATGGTCGTTTTGAAATATGGACGTCCTTTGAAATTTTTGGTCGATATGTGACCCCAGCATTTGTTTTCAGGGCAGGTGTCATTTACGGGCCTGCAATGATTTTGAATATCAACTGACCATTAGCGCTGGGATTAAAGCTGCTGTTGTGTGAAACGGCCACAAGGTGGCAGCAGTTCTCCCTTACCAATTCTGGTTACTAGGGCAAGAGAGCCTCAATGGAAGTCGTGTTCTAGATTGGAATTTAGAATGGAATGTGCCAGGAGAAAGCCCCTCAAGCTTGTCTCCCTACTTCTTGTTCGTGTTTTTAATTTAATTTTTATTTTTTATTACAGCAAGTTTGATTACAATGTTTGGCTTGTTGGAGGTGTGGAAGATATGGTTGGTTCTTTTACACATATACACATGTCTGTTTTTCCTGGGATCCTTTTCTCATGTACGTTATGACAGAATGTTGAGTAGTCTTTTGGTATTCCGTAGGTCTTTGGTGATTATATATGTCACCTGTGTTTGTATAAGTCTGTTAACCCCGATATCGTAATGAAACCAATCCTCACACCTTTCCATTGGTGAACCATAAGTTTGTTTAATGAATCTCTGATTGCCCTTCTCGGTGGAAATATCTGCCCTGGTATCCATTTTTAGGTAACACCTATAAGTGATATGATATGATATGTGTCTTTCACTTTCTGACTTACTGCAAGTCACGTGATTACCTCTAGACTCATCTACGGTGGTGCAAATGGCATTGTGTTCTTTTTTTCCTTGGCTTCTCTTCTGCCTTAGCGAGGTCCGTTTTCAACAATGTGATTGCCTGAGTGTTGTGGATTAGCTGACCTGGGCAGCCTTACCCTGCCGCCCAGCCCTCCCCAGGTGTGCCTGGTTGAGGTCAATATAAACAGCGCTCCAGGCAGCAATAGCCCCTGAAGCTGTTCCTGACTCCATATTCTCTGCCCCGTCAGCAGTCTCGGGGCGGTGCTGGTGGGAGGGAATGAGGGGCCACAGCTTTGTTGGTGGCCCGGTGTGAGTGGGGTTCTGCTGGCCTTTCTGCAGGAGTTGCCAGGCTGCCACCTGTAAAGAAGAGGATGTGTCACCCATACCTTCCGCTGGAATTTCTCTCCGGACAGAGGTGAGGAAGGAAAAAAGCAGTGGGGGCCGGGACAGGTGGGGTATCTCAGGCAGGACAATGGAAAGCTTCCGGAAGAGCGCCCGGGGGCAGGACCACCCTGGCTGGCCTGCAGGCACCAAGTTGGCCTGCGTGCTGTTGCTGGTGTGGCTCCATGGCCCTTCCTCTAGTCTTTCAAGCCCTTGTACATATTCAGGTGTTTTACCTGGGAAGGGTGGGAACAGTTCAGCAGCAGCTGGCCTGGGGCTCAGCTCACCTTTATTCAGAGATGCCTCTGCACGATCCCCCAGCTTTGCAATGAGGACGCTCCTTGCGTGGGGTGTGGGTTGCTGGCTGTATGGGAGATGATTCCCCACCTCAGACCCATTTCAGAATTGTTTACCGCTGGAGCAAGTGCCCTGATAGGGTTTTCCTCTGTATAACTGGTGGGTTCAGGTTTTTTTTTTTTCTTTTATGGTTCAGGTTAGATTTTATTCCTCTTTTATGTATTTATAGATATAAGCATGGAAATAATTCATTCCTGTAAATACATCTGTGTGAAGGGAAGAACTTTTTTCTGTATTATTTTTAAATATTATTTTTTTTAATTTTGAAATTTAATTTAATTTATTTTTTTATACAGCAGGTTATTATTAGTTATGTATTTTATGCATATACATGTATGCAGGTCAATCCCAATCTCCCAACTCATCCCACCACCACCACACCATGGCTTCCCACACTTGGTGTCCATACGTTTGTTCTCTACCTCTGTCTCTATTTCTTCCCTGCAAACCAGTTCATCTGTACCAGTTTTTAGGTTCCACATATATGCATTAATATACAATATTTGTTTTCCTCTTTCTGACTTACTTCATTCTGTATGACAGTCTCTAGATCCATCGATGTCTCTACAAATGACCCAGTTTCATTCCGTTTTATGGCTGAGTAATATTCCATTTTATACATGTACCACATCTTTATCCATTCATCTGTCTGTGGGCATTTAGGTTGCTTCCATTACCTGGCTATTGTAAATAGTGCTGCAATGAACATTGTGGTGAATGTGCCTTTTTGATTTATGGTGTTCTTTGGGTATATGCCCAGAAGTGGGATTGCTGGATCAGATGGTAATTCTATTTCTAGTTTTTTTTTTAACGAAACTCCATACTGTTCTCCATAGTGACTGTATCAATTTACATTCCCACCAATAGTGGGAGAGGGCTCCTTTTGTCCACACCCTCCCCAGAATTTGTTGTCTGTAGATTTTCTGATGATGCCGATTCTAACAGTGTGAGGTGATACCTCATTGTAGTTTTGCTTTGCATTTCTCTAATAATTAGTGCTGTTGAGCAGCTTTTCATGTGCGTCTTGGCCATCTCTGTGTCTTCTTTGAAGAAACGTATCTTTAGATCTTCTGCCCATTTTTGTATTGGGTTGTTTGTTTTTTTTAATATTAAGCTGCATGAGCTGTTTATATATATTGGAGATTAAACCTTTGTCCATTGATTCGTTTGCAACTTTTCGCCCCTTCTGAGGGATGCCTTTTTCCATTCCCGTTTTTTTAACCAAAAAGGAAAGAAAGAAAAAGAAGCAGAAAACTAATGTGCATAAAATATGCCTTTTGAAATGGTCGTTTTGAAATATGGACGTCCTTTGAAATTTTTGGTCGATATGTGACCCCAGCATTTGTTTTCAGGGCAGGTGTCATTTACGGGCCTGCAATGATTTTGAATATCAACTGACCATTAGCGCTGGGATTAAAGCTGCTGTTGTGTGAAACGGCCACAAGGTGGCAGCAGTTCTCCCTTACCAATTCTGGTTACTAGGGCAAGAGAGCCTCAATGGAAGTCGTGTTCTAGATTGGAATTTAGAATGGAATGTGCCAGGAGAAAGCCCCTCAAGTTTGTCTCCCTACTTCTTGTTCGTGTTTTTAATTTAATTTTTATTTTTTATTACAGCAAGTTTGATTACAATGTTTGGCTTGTTGGAGGTGTGGAAGATGTGGTTGGTTCTTTTACACATATACACATGTCTGTTTTTCCTGGGATCCTTTTCTCATGTACGTTATGACAGAATGTTGAGTAGTCTTTTGGTATTCCGTAGGTCTTTGGTGATTATATATGTCACCTGTGTTTGTATAAGTCTGTTAACCCCGATATCGTAATGAAACCAATCCTCACACCTTTCCATTGGTGAACCATAAGTTTGTTTAATGAATCTCTGATTGCCCTTCTCGGTGGAAATATCTGCCCTGGTATCCATTTTTAGGTAACACCTATAAGTGATATGATATGATATGTGTCTTTCACTTTCTGACTTACTGCAAGTCACGTGATTACCTCTAGACTCATCTACGGTGGTGCAAATGGCATTGTGTTCTTTTTTTCCTTGGCTTCTCTTCTGCCTTAGCGAGGTCCGTTTTCAACAATGTGATTGCCTGAGTGTTGTGGATTAGCTGACCTGGGCAGCCTTACCCTGCCGCCCAGCCCTCCCCAGGTGTGCCTGGTTGAGGTCAATATAAACAGCGCTCCAGGCAGCAATAGCCCCTGAAGCTGTTCCTGACTCCATATTCTCTGCCCCGTCAGCAGTCTCGGGGCGGTGCTGGTGGGAGGGAATGAGGGGCCACAGCTTTGTTGGTGGCCCGGTGTGAGTGGGGTTCTGCTGGCCTTTCTGCAGGAGTTGCCAGGCTGCCACCTGTAAAGAAGAGGATGTGTCACCCATACCTTCCGCTGGAATTTCTCTCCGGACAGAGGTGAGGAAGGAAAAAAGCAGTGGGGGCCGGGACAGGTGGGGTATCTCAGGCAGGACAATGGAAAGCTTCCGGAAGAGCGCCCGGGGGCAGGACCACCCTGGCTGGCCTGCAGGCACCAAGTTGGCCTGCGTGCTGTTGCTGGTGTGGCTCCATGGCCCTTCCTCTAGTCTTTCAAGCCCTTGTACATATTCAGGTGTTTTACCTGGGAAGGGTGGGAACAGTTCAGCAGCAGCTGGCCTGGGGCTCAGCTCACCTTTATTCAGAGATGCCTCTGCACGATCCCCCAGCTTTGCAATGAGGACGCTCCTTGCGTGGGGTGTGGGTTGCTGGCTGTATGGGAGATGATTCCCCACCTCAGACCCATTTCAGAATTGTTTACCGCTGGAGCAAGTGCCCTGATAGGGTTTTCCTCTGTATAACTGGTGGGTTCAGGTTTTTTTTTTTTCTTTTATGGTTCAGGTTAGATTTTATTCCTCTTTTATGTATTTATAGATATAAGCATGGAAATAATTCATTCCTGTAAATACATCTGTGTGAAGGGAAGAACTTTTTTCTGTATTATTTTTAAATATTATTTTTTTTAATTTTGAAATTTAATTTTATTTATTTTTTTATACAGCAGGTTATTATTAGTTATGTATTTTATGCATATACATGTATGCAGGTCAATCCCAATCTCCCAACTCATCCCACCACCACCACACCATGGCTTCCCACACTTGGTGTCCATACGTTTGTTCTCTACCTCTGTCTCTATTTCTTCCCTGCAAACCAGTTCATCTGTACCAGTGTTTAGGTTCCACATATATGCATTAATATACAATATTTGTTTTCCTCTTTCTGACTTACTTCATTCTGTATGACAGTCTCTAGATCCATCGATGTCTCTACAAATGACCCAGTTTCATTCCGTTTTATGGCTGAGTAATATTCCATTTTATACATGTACCACATCTTTATCCATTCATCTGTCTGTGGGCATTTAGGTTGCTTCCATTACCTGGCTATTGTAAATAGTGCTGCAATGAACATTGTGGTGAATGTGCCTTTTTGATTTATGGTGTTCTTTGGGTATATGCCCAGAAGTGGGATTGCTGGATCAGATGGTAATTCTATTTCTAGTTTTTTTTTTTAACGAAACTCCATACTGTTCTCCATAGTGACTGTATCAATTTACATTCCCACCAATAGTGGAAGAGGGCTCCTTTTGTCCACACCCTCCCCAGAATTTGTTGTCTGTAGATTTTCTGATGATGCCGATTCTAACAGTGTGAGGTGATACCTCATTGTAGTTTTGCTTTGCATTTCTCTAATAATTAGTGCTGTTGAGCAGCTTTTCATGTGCGTCTTGGCCATCTCTGTGTCTTCTTTGAAGAAACGTATCTTTAGATCTTCTGCCCATTTTTGTATTGGGTTGTTTGTTTTTTTTAATATTAAGCTGCATGAGCTGTTTATATATATTGGAGATTAAACCTTTGTCCATTGATTCGTTTGCAACTTTTCGCCCCTTCTGAGGGATGCCTTTTTCCATTCCCGTTTTTTTAACCAAAAAGGAAAGAAAGAAAAAGAAGCAGAAAACTAATGTGCATAAAATATGCCTTTTGAAATGGTCGTTTTGAAATATGGACGTCCTTTGAAATTTTTGGTCGATATGTGACCCCAGCATTTGTTTTCAGGGCAGGTGTCATTTACGGGCCTGCAATGATTTTGAATATCAACTGACCATTAGCGCTGGGATTAAAGCTGCTGTTGTGTGAAACGGCCACAAGGTGGCAGCAGTTCTCCCTTACCAATTCTGGTTACTAGGGCAAGAGAGCCTCAATGGAAGTCGTGTTCTAGATTGGAATTTAGAATGGAATGTGCCAGGAGAAAGCCCCTCAAGTTTGTCTCCCTACTTCTTGTTCGTGTTTTTAATTTAATTTTTATTTTTTATTACAGCAAGTTTGATTACAATGTTTGGCTTGTTGGAGGTGTGGAAGATGTGGTTGGTTCTTTTACACATATACACATGTCTGTTTTTCCTGGGATCCTTTTCTCATGTACGTTATGACAGAATGTTGAGTAGTCTTTTGGTATTCCGTAGGTCTTTGGTGATTATATATGTCACCTGTGTTTGTATAAGTCTGTTAACCCCGATATCGTAATGAAACCAATCCTCACACCTTTCCATTGGTGAACCATAAGTTTGTTTAATGAATCTCTGATTGCCCTTCTCGGTGGAAATATCTGCCCTGGTATCCATTTTTAGGTAACACCTATAAGTGATATGATATGATATGTGTCTTTCACTTTCTGACTTACTGCAAGTCACGTGATTACCTCTAGACTCATCTACGGTGGTGCAAATGGCATTGTGTTCTTTTTTTCCTTGGCTTCTCTTCTGCCTTAGCGAGGTCCGTTTTCAACAATGTGATTGCCTGAGTGTTGTGGATTAGCTGACCTGGGCAGCCTTACCCTGCCGCCCAGCCCTCCCCAGGTGTGCCTGGTTGAGGTCAATATAAACAGCGCTCCAGGCAGCAATAGCCCCTGAAGCTGTTCCTGACTCCATATTCTCTGCCCCGTCAGCAGTCTCGGGGCGGTGCTGGTGGGAGGGAATGAGGGGCCACAGCTTTGTTGGTGGCCCGGTGTGAGTGGGGTTCTGCTGGCCTTTCTGCAGGAGTTGCCAGGCTGCCACCTGTAAAGAAGAGGATGTGTCACCCATACCTTCCGCTGGAATTTCTCTCCGGACAGAGGTGAGGAAGGAAAAAAGCAGTGGGGGCCGGGACAGGTGGGGTATCTCAGGCAGGACAATGGAAAGCTTCCGGAAGAGCGCCCGGGGGCAGGACCACCCTGGCTGGCCTGCAGGCACCAAGTTGGCCTGCGTGCTGTTGCTGGTGTGGCTCCATGGCCCTTCCTCTAGTCTTTCAAGCCCTTGTACATATTCAGGTGTTTTACCTGGGAAGGGTGGGAACAGTTCAGCAGCAGCTGGCCTGGGGCTCAGCTCACCTTTATTCAGAGATGCCTCTGCACGATCCCCCAGCTTTGCAATGAGGACGCTCCTTGCGTGGGGTGTGGGTTGCTGGCTGTATGGGAGATGATTCCCCACCTCAGACCCATTTCAGAATTGTTTACCGCTGGAGCAAGTGCCCTGATAGGGTTTTCCTCTGTATAACTGGTGGGTTCAGGTTTTTTTTTTTTCTTTTATGGTTCAGGTTAGATTTTATTCCTCTTTTATGTATTTATAGATATAAGCATGGAAATAATTCATTCCTGTAAATACATCTGTGTGAAGGGAAGAACTTTTTTCTGTATTATTTTTAAATATTATTTTTTTTAATTTTGAAATTTAATTTTATTTATTTTTTTATACAGCAGGTTATTATTAGTTATGTATTTTATGCATATACATGTATGCAGGTCAATCCCAATCTCCCAACTCATCCCACCACCACCACACCATGGCTTCCCACACTTGGTGTCCATACGTTTGTTCTCTACCTCTGTCTCTATTTCTTCCCTGCAAACCAGTTCATCTGTACCAGTTTTTAGGTTCCACATATATGCATTAATATACAATATTTGTTTTCCTCTTTCTGACTTACTTCATTCTGTATGACAGTCTCTAGATCCATCGATGTCTCTACAAATGACCCAGTTTCATTCCGTTTTATGGCTGAGTAATATTCCATTTTATACATGTACCACATCTTTATCCATTCATCTGTCTGTGGGCATTTAGGTTGCTTCCATTACCTGGCTATTGTAAATAGTGCTGCAATGAACATTGTGGTGAATGTGCCTTTTTGATTTATGGTGTTCTTTGGGTATATGCCCAGAAGTGGGATTGCTGGATCAGATGGTAATTCTATTTCTAGTTTTTTTTTTAACGAAACTCCATACTGTTCTCCATAGTGACTGTATCAATTTACATTCCCACCAATAGTGGAAGAGGGCTCCTTTTGTCCACACCCTCCCCAGAATTTGTTGTCTGTAGATTTTCTGATGATGCCGATTCTAACAGTGTGAGGTGATACCTCATTGTAGTTTTGCTTTGCATTTCTCTAATAATTAGTGCTGTTGAGCAGCTTTTCATGTGCGTCTTGGCCATCTCTGTGTCTTCTTTGAAGAAACGTATCTTTAGATCTTCTGCCCATTTTTGTATTGGGTTGTTTGTTTTTTTTAATATTAAGCTGCATGAGCTGTTTATATATATTGGAGATTAAACCTTTGTCCATTGATTCGTTTGCAACTTTTCGCCCCTTCTGAGGGATGCCTTTTTCCATTCCCGTTTTTTTAACCAAAAAGGAAAGAAAGAAAAAGAAGCAGAAAACTAATGTGCATAAAATATGCCTTTTGAAATGGTCGTTTTGAAATATGGACGTCCTTTGAAATTTTTGGTCGATATGTGACCCCAGCATTTGTTTTCAGGGCAGGTGTCATTTACGGGCCTGCAATGATTTTGAATATCAACTGACCATTAGCGCTGGGATTAAAGCTGCTGTTGTGTGAAACGGCCACAAGGTGGCAGCAGTTCTCCCTTACCAATTCTGGTTACTAGGGCAAGAGAGCCTCAATGGAAGTCGTGTTCTAGATTGGAATTTAGAATGGAATGTGCCAGGAGAAAGCCCCTCAAGTTTGTCTCCCTACTTCTTGTTCGTGTTTTTAATTTAATTTTTATTTTTTATTACAGCAAGTTTGATTACAATGTTTGGCTTGTTGGAGGTGTGGAAGATGTGGTTGGTTCTTTTACACATATACACATGTCTGTTTTTCCTGGGATCCTTTTCTCATGTACGTTATGACAGAATGTTGAGTAGTCTTTTGGTATTCCGTAGGTCTTTGGTGATTATATATGTCACCTGTGTTTGTATAAGTCTGTTAACCCCGATATCGTAATGAAACCAATCCTCACACCTTTCCATTGGTGAACCATAAGTTTGTTTAATGAATCTCTGATTGCCCTTCTCGGTGGAAATATCTGCCCTGGTATCCATTTTTAGGTAACACCTATAAGTGATATGATATGATATGTGTCTTTCACTTTCTGACTTACTGCAAGTCACGTGATTACCTCTAGACTCATCTACGGTGGTGCAAATGGCATTGTGTTCTTTTTTTCCTTGGCTTCTCTTCTGCCTTAGCGAGGTCCGTTTTCAACAATGTGATTGCCTGAGTGTTGTGGATTAGCTGACCTGGGCAGCCTTACCCTGCCGCCCAGCCCTCCCCAGGTGTGCCTGGTTGAGGTCAATATAAACAGCGCTCCAGGCAGCAATAGCCCCTGAAGCTGTTCCTGACTCCATATTCTCTGCCCCGTCAGCAGTCTCGGGGCGGTGCTGGTGGGAGGGAATGAGGGGCCACAGCTTTGTTGGTGGCCCGGTGTGAGTGGGGTTCTGCTGGCCTTTCTGCAGGAGTTGCCAGGCTGCCACCTGTAAAGAAGAGGATGTGTCACCCATACCTTCCGCTGGAATTTCTCTCCGGACAGAGGTGAGGAAGGAAAAAAGCAGTGGGGGCCGGGACAGGTGGGGTATCTCAGGCAGGACAATGGAAAGCTTCCGGAAGAGCGCCCGGGGGCAGGACCACCCTGGCTGGCCTGCAGGCACCAAGTTGGCCTGCGTGCTGTTGCTGGTGTGGCTCCATGGCCCTTCCTCTAGTCTTTCAAGCCCTTGTACATATTCAGGTGTTTTACCTGGGAAGGGTGGGAACAGTTCAGCAGCAGCTGGCCTGGGGCTCAGCTCACCTTTATTCAGAGATGCCTCTGCACGATCCCCCAGCTTTGCAATGAGGACGCTCCTTGCGTGGGGTGTGGGTTGCTGGCTGTATGGGAGATGATTCCCCACCTCAGACCCATTTCAGAATTGTTTACCGCTGGAGCAAGTGCCCTGATAGGGTTTTCCTCTGTATAACTGGTGGGTTCAGGTTTTTTTTTTTTCTTTTATGGTTCAGGTTAGATTTTATTCCTCTTTTATGTATTTATAGATATAAGCATGGAAATAATTCATTCCTGTAAATACATCTGTGTGAAGGGAAGAACTTTTTTCTGTATTATTTTTAAATATTATTTTTTTTAATTTTGAAATTTAATTTTATTTATTTTTTTATACAGCAGGTTATTATTAGTTATGTATTTTATGCATATACATGTATGCAGGTCAATCCCAATCTCCCAACTCATCCCACCACCACCACACCATGGCTTCCCACACTTGGTGTCCATACGTTTGTTCTCTACCTCTGTCTCTATTTCTTCCCTGCAAACCAGTTCATCTGTACCAGTTTTTAGGTTCCACATATATGCATTAATATACAATATTTGTTTTCCTCTTTCTGACTTACTTCATTCTGTATGACAGTCTCTAGATCCATCGATGTCTCTACAAATGACCCAGTTTCATTCCGTTTTATGGCTGAGTAATATTCCATTTTATACATGTACCACATCTTTATCCATTCATCTGTCTGTGGGCATTTAGGTTGCTTCCATTACCTGGCTATTGTAAATAGTGCTGCAATGAACATTGTGGTGAATGTGCCTTTTTGATTTATGGTGTTCTTTGGGTATATGCCCAGAAGTGGGATTGCTGGATCAGATGGTAATTCTATTTCTAGTTTTTTTTTTAACGAAACTCCATACTGTTCTCCATAGTGACTGTATCAATTTACATTCCCACCAATAGTGGAAGAGGGCTCCTTTTGTCCACACCCTCCCCAGAATTTGTTGTCTGTAGATTTTCTGATGATGCCGATTCTAACAGTGTGAGGTGATACCTCATTGTAGTTTTGCTTTGCATTTCTCTAATAATTAGTGCTGTTGAGCAGCTTTTCATGTGCGTCTTGGCCATCTCTGTGTCTTCTTTGAAGAAACGTATCTTTAGATCTTCTGCCCATTTTTGTATTGGGTTGTTTGTTTTTTTTAATATTAAGCTGCATGAGCTGTTTATATATATTGGAGATTAAACCTTTGTCCATTGATTCGTTTGCAACTTTTCGCCCCTTCTGAGGGATGCCTTTTTCCATTCCCGTTTTTTTAACCAAAAAGGAAAGAAAGAAAAAGAAGCAGAAAACTAATGTGCATAAAATATGCCTTTTGAAATGGTCGTTTTGAAATATGGACGTCCTTTGAAATTTTTGGTCGATATGTGACCCCAGCATTTGTTTTCAGGGCAGGTGTCATTTACGGGCCTGCAATGATTTTGAATATCAACTGACCATTAGCGCTGGGATTAAAGCTGCTGTTGTGTGAAACGGCCACAAGGTGGCAGCAGTTCTCCCTTACCAATTCTGGTTACTAGGGCAAGAGAGCCTCAATGGAAGTCGTGTTCTAGATTGGAATTTAGAATGGAATGTGCCAGGAGAAAGCCCCTCAAGTTTGTCTCCCTACTTCTTGTTCGTGTTTTTAATTTAATTTTTATTTTTTTATTACAGCAAGTTTGATTACAATGTTTGGCTTGTTGGAGGTGTGGAAGATGTGGTTGGTTCTTTTACACATATACACATGTCTGTTTTTCCTGGGATCCTTTTCTCATGTACGTTATGACAGAATGTTGAGTAGTCTTTTGGTATTCTGTAGGTCTTTGGTGATTATATATGTCACCTGTGTTTGTATAAGTCTGTTAACCCCGATATCGTAATGAAACCAATCCTCACACCTTTCCATTGGTGAACCATAAGTTTGTTTAATGAATCTCTGATTGCCCTTCTCGGTGGAAATATCTGCCCTGGTATCCATTTTTAGGTAACACCTATAAGTGATATGATATGATATGTGTCTTTCACTTTCTGACTTACTGCAAGTCACGTGATTACCTCTAGACTCATCTACGGTGGTGCAAATGGCATTGTGTTCTTTTTTTCCTTGGCTTCTCTTCTGCCTTAGCGAGGTCCGTTTTCAACAATGTGATTGCCTGAGTGTTGTGGATTAGCTGACCTGGGCAGCCTTACCCTGCCGCCCAGCCCTCCCCAGGTGTGCCTGGTTGAGGTCAATATAAACAGCGCTCCAGGCAGCAATAGCCCCTGAAGCTGTTCCTGACTCCATATTCTCTGCCCCGTCAGCAGTCTCGGGGCGGTGCTGGTGGGAGGGAATGAGGGGCCACAGCTTTGTTGGTGGCCCGGTGTGAGTGGGGTTCTGCTGGCCTTTCTGCAGGAGTTGCCAGGCTGCCACCTGTAAAGAAGAGGATGTGTCACCCATACCTTCCGCTGGAATTTCTCTCCGGACAGAGGTGAGGAAGGAAAAAAGCAGTGGGGGCCGGGACAGGTGGGGTATCTCAGGCAGGACAATGGAAAGCTTCCGGAAGAGCGCCCGGGGGCAGGACCACCCTGGCTGGCCTGCAGGCACCAAGTTGGCCTGCGTGCTGTTGCTGGTGTGGCTCCATGGCCCTTCCTCTAGTCTTTCAAGCCCTTGTACATATTCAGGTGTTTTACCTGGGAAGGGTGGGAACAGTTCAGCAGCAGCTGGCCTGGGGCTCAGCTCACCTTTATTCAGAGATGCCTCTGCACGATCCCCCAGCTTTGCAATGAGGACGCTCCTTGCGTGGGGTGTGGGTTGCTGGCTGTATGGGAGATGATTCCCCACCTCAGACCCATTTCAGAATTGTTTACCGCTGGAGCAAGTGCCCTGATAGGGTTTTCCTCTGTATAACTGGTGGGTTCAGGTTTTTTTTTTTTCTTTTATGGTTCAGGTTAGATTTTATTCCTCTTTTATGTATTTATAGATATAAGCATGGAAATAATTCATTCCTGTAAATACATCTGTGTGAAGGGAAGAACTTTTTTCTGTATTATTTTTAAATATTATTTTTTTTAATTTTGAAATTTAATTTTATTTATTTTTTTATACAGCAGGTTATTATTAGTTATGTATTTTATGCATATACATGTATGCAGGTCAATCCCAATCTCCCAACTCATCCCACCACCACCACACCATGGCTTCCCACACTTGGTGTCCATACGTTTGTTCTCTACCTCTGTCTCTATTTCTTCCCTGCAAACCAGTTCATCTGTACCAGTTTTTAGGTTCCACATATATGCATTAATATACAATATTTGTTTTCCTCTTTCTGACTTACTTCATTCTGTATGACAGTCTCTAGATCCATCGATGTCTCTACAAATGACCCAGTTTCATTCCGTTTTATGGCTGAGTAATATTCCATTTTATACATGTACCACATCTTTATCCATTCATCTGTCTGTGGGCATTTAGGTTGCTTCCATTACCTGGCTATTGTAAATAGTGCTGCAATGAACATTGTGGTGAATGTGCCTTTTTGATTTATGGTGTTCTTTGGGTATATGCCCAGAAGTGGGATTGCTGGATCAGATGGTAATTCTATTTCTAGTTTTTTTTTTAACGAAACTCCATACTGTTCTCCATAGTGACTGTATCAATTTACATTCCCACCAATAGTGGAAGAGGGCTCCTTTTGTCCACACCCTCCCCAGAATTTGTTGTCTGTAGATTTTCTGATGATGCCGATTCTAACAGTGTGAGGTGATACCTCATTGTAGTTTTGCTTTGCATTTCTCTAATAATTAGTGCTGTTGAGCAGCTTTTCATGTGCGTCTTGGCCATCTCTGTGTCTTCTTTGAAGAAACGTATCTTTAGATCTTCTGCCCATTTTTGTATTGGGTTGTTTGTTTTTTTTAATATTAAGCTGCATGAGCTGTTTATATATATTGGAGATTAAACCTTTGTCCATTGATTCGTTTGCAACTTTTCGCCCCTTCTGAGGGATGCCTTTTTCCATTCCCGTTTTTTTAACCAAAAAGGAAAGAAAGAAAAAGAAGCAGAAAACTAATGTGCATAAAATATGCCTTTTGAAATGGTCGTTTTGAAATATGGACGTCCTTTGAAATTTTTGGTCGATATGTGACCCCAGCATTTGTTTTCAGGGCAGGTGTCATTTACGGGCCTGCAATGATTTTGAATATCAACTGACCATTAGCGCTGGGATTAAAGCTGCTGTTGTGTGAAACGGCCACAAGGTGGCAGCAGTTCTCCCTTACCAATTCTGGTTACTAGGGCAAGAGAGCCTCAATGGAAGTCGTGTTCTAGATTGGAATTTAGAATGGAATGTGCCAGGAGAAAGCCCCTCAAGTTTGTCTCCCTACTTCTTGTTCGTGTTTTTAATTTAATTTTTATTTTTTTATTACAGCAAGTTTGATTACAATGTTTGGCTTGTTGGAGGTGTGGAAGATGTGGTTGGTTCTTTTACACATATACACATGTCTGTTTTTCCTGGGATCCTTTTCTCATGTACGTTATGACAGAATGTTGAGTAGTCTTTTGGTATTCCGTAGGTCTTTGGTGATTATATATGTCACCTGTGTTTGTATAAGTCTGTTAACCCCGATATCGTAATGAAACCAATCCTCACACCTTTCCATTGGTGAACCATAAGTTTGTTTAATGAATCTCTGATTGCCCTTCTCGGTGGAAATATCTGCCCTGGTATCCATTTTTAGGTAACACCTATAAGTGATATGATATGATATGTGTCTTTCACTTTCTGACTTACTGCAAGTCACGTGATTACCTCTAGACTCATCTACGGTGGTGCAAATGGCATTGTGTTCTTTTTTTCCTTGGCTTCTCTTCTGCCTTAGCGAGGTCCGTTTTCAACAATGTGATTGCCTGAGTGTTGTGGATTAGCTGACCTGGGCAGCCTTACCCTGCCGCCCAGCCCTCCCCAGGTGTGCCTGGTTGAGGTCAATATAAACAGCGCTCCAGGCAGCAATAGCCCCTGAAGCTGTTCCTGACTCCATATTCTCTGCCCCGTCAGCAGTCTCGGGGCGGTGCTGGTGGGAGGGAATGAGGGGCCACAGCTTTGTTGGTGGCCCGGTGTGAGTGGGGTTCTGCTGGCCTTTCTGCAGGAGTTGCCAGGCTGCCACCTGTAAAGAAGAGGATGTGTCACCCATACCTTCCGCTGGAATTTCTCTCCGGACAGAGGTGAGGAAGGAAAAAAGCAGTGGGGGCCGGGACAGGTGGGGTATCTCAGGCAGGACAATGGAAAGCTTCCGGAAGAGCGCCCGGGGGCAGGACCACCCTGGCTGGCCTGCAGGCACCAAGTTGGCCTGCGTGCTGTTGCTGGTGTGGCTCCATGGCCCTTCCTCTAGTCTTTCAAGCCCTTGTACATATTCAGGTGTTTTACCTGGGAAGGGTGGGAACAGTTCAGCAGCAGCTGGCCTGGGGCTCAGCTCACCTTTATTCAGAGATGCCTCTGCACGATCCCCCAGCTTTGCAATGAGGACGCTCCTTGCGTGGGGTGTGGGTTGCTGGCTGTATGGGAGATGATTCCCCACCTCAGACCCATTTCAGAATTGTTTACCGCTGGAGCAAGTGCCCTGATAGGGTTTTCCTCTGTATAACTGGTGGGTTCAGGTTTTTTTTTTTTCTTTTATGGTTCAGGTTAGATTTTATTCCTCTTTTATGTATTTATAGATATAAGCATGGAAATAATTCATTCCTGTAAATACATCTGTGTGAAGGGAAGAACTTTTTTCTGTATTATTTTTAAATATTATTTTTTTTAATTTTGAAATTTAATTTTATTTATTTTTTTATACAGCAGGTTATTATTAGTTATGTATTTTATGCATATACATGTATGCAGGTCAATCCCAATCTCCCAACTCATCCCACCACCACCACACCATGGCTTCCCACACTTGGTGTCCATACGTTTGTTCTCTACCTCTGTCTCTATTTCTTCCCTGCAAACCAGTTCATCTGTACCAGTTTTTAGGTTCCACATATATGCATTAATATACAATATTTGTTTTCCTCTTTCTGACTTACTTCATTCTGTATGACAGTCTCTAGATCCATCGATGTCTCTACAAATGACCCAGTTTCATTCCGTTTTATGGCTGAGTAATATTCCATTTTATACATGTACCACATCTTTATCCATTCATCTGTCTGTGGGCATTTAGGTTGCTTCCATTACCTGGCTATTGTAAATAGTGCTGCAATGAACATTGTGGTGAATGTGCCTTTTTGATTTATGGTGTTCTTTGGGTATATGCCCAGAAGTGGGATTGCTGGATCAGATGGTAATTCTATTTCTAGTTTTTTTTTTAACGAAACTCCATACTGTTCTCCATAGTGACTGTATCAATTTACATTCCCACCAATAGTGGAAGAGGGCTCCTTTTGTCCACACCCTCCCCAGAATTTGTTGTCTGTAGATTTTCTGATGATGCCGATTCTAACAGTGTGAGGTGATACCTCATTGTAGTTTTGCTTTGCATTTCTCTAATAATTAGTGCTGTTGAGCAGCTTTTCATGTGCGTCTTGGCCATCTCTGTGTCTTCTTTGAAGAAACGTATCTTTAGATCTTCTGCCCATTTTTGTATTGGGTTGTTTGTTTTTTTTTAATATTAAGCTGCATGAGCTGTTTATATATATTGGAGATTAAACCTTTGTCCATTGATTCGTTTGCAACTTTTCGCCCCTTCTGAGGGATGCCTTTTTCCATTCCCGTTTTTTTAACCAAAAAGGAAAGAAAGAAAAAGAAGCAGAAAACTAATGTGCATAAAATATGCCTTTTGAAATGGTCGTTTTGAAATATGGACGTCCTTTGAAATTTTTGGTCGATATGTGACCCCAGCATTTGTTTTCAGGGCAGGTGTCATTTACGGGCCTGCAATGATTTTGAATATCAACTGACCATTAGCGCTGGGATTAAAGCTGCTGTTGTGTGAAACGGCCACAAGGTGGCAGCAGTTCTCCCTTACCAATTCTGGTTACTAGGGCAAGAGAGCCTCAATGGAAGTCGTGTTCTAGATTGGAATTTAGAATGGAATGTGCCAGGAGAAAGCCCCTCAAGTTTGTCTCCCTACTTCTTGTTCGTGTTTTTAATTTAATTTTTATTTTTTTATTACAGCAAGTTTGATTACAATGTTTGGCTTGTTGGAGGTGTGGAAGATGTGGTTGGTTCTTTTACACATATACACATGTCTGTTTTTCCTGGGATCCTTTTCTCATGTACGTTATGACAGAATGTTGAGTAGTCTTTTGGTATTCCGTAGGTCTTTGGTGATTATATATGTCACCTGTGTTTGTATAAGTCTGTTAACCCCGATATCGTAATGAAACCAATCCTCACACCTTTCCATTGGTGAACCATAAGTTTGTTTAATGAATCTCTGATTGCCCTTCTCGGTGGAAATATCTGCCCTGGTATCCATTTTTAGGTAACACCTATAAGTGATATGATATGATATGTGTCTTTCACTTTCTGACTTACTGCAAGTCACGTGATTACCTCTAGACTCATCTACGGTGGTGCAAATGGCATTGTGTTCTTTTTTTCCTTGGCTTCTCTTCTGCCTTAGCGAGGTCCGTTTTCAACAATGTGATTGCCTGAGTGTTGTGGATTAGCTGACCTGGGCAGCCTTACCCTGCCGCCCAGCCCTCCCCAGGTGTGCCTGGTTGAGGTCAATATAAACAGCGCTCCAGGCAGCAATAGCCCCTGAAGCTGTTCCTGACTCCATATTCTCTGCCCCGTCAGCAGTCTCGGGGCGGTGCTGGTGGGAGGGAATGAGGGGCCACAGCTTTGTTGGTGGCCCGGTGTGAGTGGGGTTCTGCTGGCCTTTCTGCAGGAGTTGCCAGGCTGCCACCTGTAAAGAAGAGGATGTGTCACCCATACCTTCCGCTGGAATTTCTCTCCGGACAGAGGTGAGGAAGGAAAAAAGCAGTGGGGGCCGGGACAGGTGGGGTATCTCAGGCAGGACAATGGAAAGCTTCCGGAAGAGCGCCCGGGGGCAGGACCACCCTGGCTGGCCTGCAGGCACCAAGTTGGCCTGCGTGCTGTTGCTGGTGTGGCTCCATGGCCCTTCCTCTAGTCTTTCAAGCCCTTGTACATATTCAGGTGTTTTACCTGGGAAGGGTGGGAACAGTTCAGCAGCAGCTGGCCTGGGGCTCAGCTCACCTTTATTCAGAGATGCCTCTGCACGATCCCCCAGCTTTGCAATGAGGACGCTCCTTGCGTGGGGTGTGGGTTGCTGGCTGTATGGGAGATGATTCCCCACCTCAGACCCATTTCAGAATTGTTTACCGCTGGAGCAAGTGCCCTGATAGGGTTTTCCTCTGTATAACTGGTGGGTTCAGGTTTTTTTTTTTTCTTTTATGGTTCAGGTTAGATTTTATTCCTCTTTTATGTATTTATAGATATAAGCATGGAAATAATTCATTCCTGTAAATACATCTGTGTGAAGGGAAGAACTTTTTTCTGTATTATTTTTAAATATTATTTTTTTTAATTTTGAAATTTAATTTTATTTATTTTTTTATACAGCAGGTTATTATTAGTTATGTATTTTATGCATATACATGTATGCAGGTCAATCCCAATCTCCCAACTCATCCCACCACCACCACACCATGGCTTCCCACACTTGGTGTCCATACGTTTGTTCTCTACCTCTGTCTCTATTTCTTCCCTGCAAACCAGTTCATCTGTACCAGTTTTTAGGTTCCACATATATGCATTAATATACAATATTTGTTTTCCTCTTTCTGACTTACTTCATTCTGTATGACAGTCTCTAGATCCATCGATGTCTCTACAAATGACCCAGTTTCATTCCGTTTTATGGCTGAGTAATATTCCATTTTATACATGTACCACATCTTTATCCATTCATCTGTCTGTGGGCATTTAGGTTGCTTCCATTACCTGGCTATTGTAAATAGTGCTGCAATGAACATTGTGGTGAATGTGCCTTTTTGATTTATGGTGTTCTTTGGGTATATGCCCAGAAGTGGGATTGCTGGATCAGATGGTAATTCTATTTCTAGTTTTTTTTTAACGAAACTCCATACTGTTCTCCATAGTGACTGTATCAATTTACATTCCCACCAATAGTGGAAGAGGGCTCCTTTTGTCCACACCCTCCCCAGAATTTGTTGTCTGTAGATTTTCTGATGATGCCGATTCTAACAGTGTGAGGTGATACCTCATTGTAGTTTTGCTTTGCATTTCTCTAATAATTAGTGCTGTTGAGCAGCTTTTCATGTGCGTCTTGGCCATCTCTGTGTCTTCTTTGAAGAAACGTATCTTTAGATCTTCTGCCCATTTTTGTATTGGGTTGTTTGTTTTTTTTTAATATTAAGCTGCATGAGCTGTTTATATATATTGGAGATTAAACCTTTGTCCATTGATTCGTTTGCAACTTTTCGCCCCTTCTGAGGGATGCCTTTTTCCATTCCCGTTTTTTTAACCAAAAAGGAAAGAAAGAAAAAGAAGCAGAAAACTAATGTGCATAAAATATGCCTTTTGAAATGGTCGTTTTGAAATATGGACGTCCTTTGAAATTTTTGGTCGATATGTGACCCCAGCATTTGTTTTCAGGGCAGGTGTCATTTACGGGCCTGCAATGATTTTGAATATCAACTGACCATTAGCGCTGGGATTAAAGCTGCTGTTGTGTGAAACGGCCACAAGGTGGCAGCAGTTCTCCCTTACCAATTCTGGTTACTAGGGCAAGAGAGCCTCAATGGAAGTCGTGTTCTAGATTGGAATTTAGAATGGAATGTGCCAGGAGAAAGCCCCTCAAGTTTGTCTCCCTACTTCTTGTTCGTGTTTTTAATTTAATTTTTATTTTTTTATTACAGCAAGTTTGATTACAATGTTTGGCTTGTTGGAGGTGTGGAAGATGTGGTTGGTTCTTTTACACATATACACATGTCTGTTTTTCCTGGGATCCTTTTCTCATGTACGTTATGACAGAATGTTGAGTAGTCTTTTGGTATTCCGTAGGTCTTTGGTGATTATATATGTCACCTGTGTTTGTATAAGTCTGTTAACCCCGATATCGTAATGAAACCAATCCTCACACCTTTCCATTGGTGAACCATAAGTTTGTTTAATGAATCTCTGATTGCCCTTCTCGGTGGAAATATCTGCCCTGGTATCCATTTTTAGGTAACACCTATAAGTGATATGATATGATATGTGTCTTTCACTTTCTGACTTACTGCAAGTCACGTGATTACCTCTAGACTCATCTACGGTGGTGCAAATGGCATTGTGTTCTTTTTTTCCTTGGCTTCTCTTCTGCCTTAGCGAGGTCCGTTTTCAACAATGTGATTGCCTGAGTGTTGTGGATTAGCTGACCTGGGCAGCCTTACCCTGCCGCCCAGCCCTCCCCAGGTGTGCCTGGTTGAGGTCAATATAAACAGCGCTCCAGGCAGCAATAGCCCCTGAAGCTGTTCCTGACTCCATATTCTCTGCCCCGTCAGCAGTCTCGGGGCGGTGCTGGTGGGAGGGAATGAGGGGCCACAGCTTTGTTGGTGGCCCGGTGTGAGTGGGGTTCTGCTGGCCTTTCTGCAGGAGTTGCCAGGCTGCCACCTGTAAAGAAGAGGATGTGTCACCCATACCTTCCGCTGGAATTTCTCTCCGGACAGAGGTGAGGAAGGAAAAAAGCAGTGGGGGCCGGGACAGGTGGGGTATCTCAGGCAGGACAATGGAAAGCTTCCGGAAGAGCGCCCGGGGGCAGGACCACCCTGGCTGGCCTGCAGGCACCAAGTTGGCCTGCGTGCTGTTGCTGGTGTGGCTCCATGGCCCTTCCTCTAGTCTTTCAAGCCCTTGTACATATTCAGGTGTTTTACCTGGGAAGGGTGGGAACAGTTCAGCAGCAGCTGGCCTGGGGCTCAGCTCACCTTTATTCAGAGATGCCTCTGCACGATCCCCCAGCTTTGCAATGAGGACGCTCCTTGCGTGGGGTGTGGGTTGCTGGCTGTATGGGAGATGATTCCCCACCTCAGACCCATTTCAGAATTGTTTACCGCTGGAGCAAGTGCCCTGATAGGGTTTTCCTCTGTATAACTGGTGGGTTCAGGTTTTTTTTTTTTCTTTTATGGTTCAGGTTAGATTTTATTCCTCTTTTATGTATTTATAGATATAAGCATGGAAATAATTCATTCCTGTAAATACATCTGTGTGAAGGGAAGAACTTTTTTCTGTATTATTTTTAAATATTATTTTTTTTAATTTTGAAATTTAATTTTATTTATTTTTTTATACAGCAGGTTATTATTAGTTATGTATTTTATGCATATACATGTATGCAGGTCAATCCCAATCTCCCAACTCATCCCACCACCACCACACCATGGCTTCCCACACTTGGTGTCCATACGTTTGTTCTCTACCTCTGTCTCTATTTCTTCCCTGCAAACCAGTTCATCTGTACCAGTTTTTAGGTTCCACATATATGCATTAATATACAATATTTGTTTTCCTCTTTCTGACTTACTTCATTCTGTATGACAGTCTCTAGATCCATCGATGTCTCTACAAATGACCCAGTTTCATTCCGTTTTATGGCTGAGTAATATTCCATTTTATACATGTACCACATCTTTATCCATTCATCTGTCTGTGGGCATTTAGGTTGCTTCCATTACCTGGCTATTGTAAATAGTGCTGCAATGAACATTGTGGTGAATGTGCCTTTTTGATTTATGGTGTTCTTTGGGTATATGCCCAGAAGTGGGATTGCTGGATCAGATGGTAATTCTATTTCTAGTTTTTTTTTTAACGAAACTCCATACTGTTCTCCATAGTGACTGTATCAATTTACATTCCCACCAATAGTGGAAGAGGGCTCCTTTTGTCCACACCCTCCCCAGAATTTGTTGTCTGTAGATTTTCTGATGATGCCGATTCTAACAGTGTGAGGTGATACCTCATTGTAGTTTTGATTTGCATTTCTCTAATAATTAGTGCTGTTGAGCAGCTTTTCATGTGCGTCTTGGCCATCTCTGTGTCTTCTTTGAAGAAACGTATCTTTAGATCTTCTGCCCATTTTTGTATTGGGTTGTTTGTTTTTTTTTAATATTAAGCTGCATGAGCTGTTTATATATATTGGAGATTAAACCTTTGTCCATTGATTCGTTTGCAACTTTTCGCCCCTTCTGAGGGATGCCTTTTTCCATTCCCGTTTTTTTAACCAAAAAGGAAAGAAAGAAAAAGAAGCAGAAAACTAATGTGCATAAAATATGCCTTTTGAAATGGTCGTTTTGAAATATGGACGTCCTTTGAAATTTTTGGTCGATATGTGACCCCAGCATTTGTTTTCAGGGCAGGTGTCATTTACGGGCCTGCAATGATTTTGAATATCAACTGACCATTAGCGCTGGGATTAAAGCTGCTGTTGTGTGAAACGGCCACAAGGTGGCAGCAGTTCTCCCTTACCAATTCTGGTTACTAGGGCAAGAGAGCCTCAATGGAAGTCGTGTTCTAGATTGGAATTTAGAATGGAATGTGCCAGGAGAAAGCCCCTCAAGTTTGTCTCCCTACTTCTTGTTCGTGTTTTTAATTTAATTTTTATTTTTTTATTACAGCAAGTTTGATTACAATGTTTGGCTTGTTGGAGGTGTGGAAGATGTGGTTGGTTCTTTTACACATATACACATGTCTGTTTTTCCTGGGATCCTTTTCTCATGTACGTTATGACAGAATGTTGAGTAGTCTTTTGGTATTCCGTAGGTCTTTGGTGATTATATATGTCACCTGTGTTTGTATAAGTCTGTTAACCCCGATATCGTAATGAAACCAATCCTCACACCTTTCCATTGGTGAACCATAAGTTTGTTTAATGAATCTCTGATTGCCCTTCTCGGTGGAAATATCTGCCCTGGTATCCATTTTTAGGTAACACCTATAAGTGATATGATATGATATGTGTCTTTCACTTTCTGACTTACTGCAAGTCACGTGATTACCTCTAGACTCATCTACGGTGGTGCAAATGGCATTGTGTTCTTTTTTTCCTTGGCTTCTCTTCTGCCTTAGCGAGGTCCGTTTTCAACAATGTGATTGCCTGAGTGTTGTGGATTAGCTGACCTGGGCAGCCTTACCCTGCCGCCCAGCCCTCCCCAGGTGTGCCTGGTTGAGGTCAATATAAACAGCGCTCCAGGCAGCAATAGCCCCTGAAGCTGTTCCTGACTCCATATTCTCTGCCCCGTCAGCAGTCTCGGGGCGGTGCTGGTGGGAGGGAATGAGGGGCCACAGCTTTGTTGGTGGCCCGGTGTGAGTGGGGTTCTGCTGGCCTTTCTGCAGGAGTTGCCAGGCTGCCACCTGTAAAGAAGAGGATGTGTCACCCATACCTTCCGCTGGAATTTCTCTCCGGACAGAGGTGAGGAAGGAAAAAAGCAGTGGGGGCCGGGACAGGTGGGGTATCTCAGGCAGGACAATGGAAAGCTTCCGGAAGAGCGCCCGGGGGCAGGACCACCCTGGCTGGCCTGCAGGCACCAAGTTGGCCTGCGTGCTGTTGCTGGTGTGGCTCCATGGCCCTTCCTCTAGTCTTTCAAGCCCTTGTACATATTCAGGTGTTTTACCTGGGAAGGGTGGGAACAGTTCAGCAGCAGCTGGCCTGGGGCTCAGCTCACCTTTATTCAGAGATGCCTCTGCACGATCCCCCAGCTTTGCAATGAGGACGCTCCTTGCGTGGGGTGTGGGTTGCTGGCTGTATGGGAGATGATTCCCCACCTCAGACCCATTTCAGAATTGTTTACCGCTGGAGCAAGTGCCCTGATAGGGTTTTCCTCTGTATAACTGGTGGGTTCAGGTTTTTTTTTTTTTCTTTTATGGTTCAGGTTAGATTTTATTCCTCTTTTATGTATTTATAGATATAAGCATGGAAATAATTCATTCCTGTAAATACATCTGTGTGAAGGGAAGAACTTTTTTCTGTATTATTTTTAAATATTATTTTTTTTAATTTTGAAATTTAATTTTATTTATTTTTTTATACAGCAGGTTATTATTAGTTATGTATTTTATGCATATACATGTATGCAGGTCAATCCCAATCTCCCAACTCATCCCACCACCACCACACCATGGCTTCCCACACTTGGTGTCCATACGTTTGTTCTCTACCTCTGTCTCTATTTCTTCCCTGCAAACCAGTTCATCTGTACCAGTTTTTAGGTTCCACATATATGCATTAATATACAATATTTGTTTTCCTCTTTCTGACTTACTTCATTCTGTATGACAGTCTCTAGATCCATCGATGTCTCTACAAATGACCCAGTTTCATTCCGTTTTATGGCTGAGTAATATTCCATTTTATACATGTACCACATCTTTATCCATTCATCTGTCTGTGGGCATTTAGGTTGCTTCCATTACCTGGCTATTGTAAATAGTGCTGCAATGAACATTGTGGTGAATGTGCCTTTTTGATTTATGGTGTTCTTTGGGTATATGCCCAGAAGTGGGATTGCTGGATCAGATGGTAATTCTATTTCTAGTTTTTTTTTTAACGAAACTCCATACTGTTCTCCATAGTGACTGTATCAATTTACATTCCCACCAATAGTGGAAGAGGGCTCCTTTTGTCCACACCCTCCCCAGAATTTGTTGTCTGTAGATTTTCTGATGATGCCGATTCTAACAGTGTGAGGTGATACCTCATTGTAGTTTTGATTTGCATTTCTCTAATAATTAGTGCTGTTGAGCAGCTTTTCATGTGCGTCTTGGCCATCTCTGTGTCTTCTTTGAAGAAACGTATCTTTAGATCTTCTGCCCATTTTTGTATTGGGTTGTTTGTTTTTTTTTAATATTAAGCTGCATGAGCTGTTTATATATATTGGAGATTAAACCTTTGTCCATTGATTCGTTTGCAACTTTTCGCCCCTTCTGAGGGATGCCTTTTTCCATTCCCGTTTTTTTAACCAAAAAGGAAAGAAAGAAAAAGAAGCAGAAAACTAATGTGCATAAAATATGCCTTTTGAAATGGTCGTTTTGAAATATGGACGTCCTTTGAAATTTTTGGTCGATATGTGACCCCAGCATTTGTTTTCAGGGCAGGTGTCATTTACGGGCCTGCAATGATTTTGAATATCAACTGACCATTAGCGCTGGGATTAAAGCTGCTGTTGTGTGAAACGGCCACAAGGTGGCAGCAGTTCTCCCTTACCAATTCTGGTTACTAGGGCAAGAGAGCCTCAATGGAAGTCGTGTTCTAGATTGGAATTTAGAATGGAATGTGCCAGGAGAAAGCCCCTCAAGTTTGTCTCCCTACTTCTTGTTCGTGTTTTTAATTTAATTTTTATTTTTTTATTACAGCAAGTTTGATTACAATGTTTGGCTTGTTGGAGGTGTGGAAGATGTGGTTGGTTCTTTTACACATATACACATGTCTGTTTTTCCTGGGATCCTTTTCTCATGTACGTTATGACAGAATGTTGAGTAGTCTTTTGGTATTCCGTAGGTCTTTGGTGATTATATATGTCACCTGTGTTTGTATAAGTCTGTTAACCCCGATATCGTAATGAAACCAATCCTCACACCTTTCCATTGGTGAACCATAAGTTTGTTTAATGAATCTCTGATTGCCCTTCTCGGTGGAAATATCTGCCCTGGTATCCATTTTTAGGTAACACCTATAAGTGATATGATATGATATGTGTCTTTCACTTTCTGACTTACTGCAAGTCACGTGATTACCTCTAGACTCATCTACGGTGGTGCAAATGGCATTGTGTTCTTTTTTTCCTTGGCTTCTCTTCTGCCTTAGCGAGGTCCGTTTTCAACAATGTGATTGCCTGAGTGTTGTGGATTAGCTGACCTGGGCAGCCTTACCCTGCCGCCCAGCCCTCCCCAGGTGTGCCTGGTTGAGGTCAATATAAACAGCGCTCCAGGCAGCAATAGCCCCTGAAGCTGTTCCTGACTCCATATTCTCTGCCCCGTCAGCAGTCTCGGGGCGGTGCTGGTGGGAGGGAATGAGGGGCCACAGCTTTGTTGGTGGCCCGGTGTGAGTGGGGTTCTGCTGGCCTTTCTGCAGGAGTTGCCAGGCTGCCACCTGTAAAGAAGAGGATGTGTCACCCATACCTTCCGCTGGAATTTCTCTCCGGACAGAGGTGAGGAAGGAAAAAAGCAGTGGGGGCCGGGACAGGTGGGGTATCTCAGGCAGGACAATGGAAAGCTTCCGGAAGAGCGCCCGGGGGCAGGACCACCCTGGCTGGCCTGCAGGCACCAAGTTGGCCTGCGTGCTGTTGCTGGTGTGGCTCCATGGCCCTTCCTCTAGTCTTTCAAGCCCTTGTACATATTCAGGTGTTTTACCTGGGAAGGGTGGGAACAGTTCAGCAGCAGCTGGCCTGGGGCTCAGCTCACCTTTATTCAGAGATGCCTCTGCACGATCCCCCAGCTTTGCAATGAGGACGCTCCTTGCGTGGGGTGTGGGTTGCTGGCTGTATGGGAGATGATTCCCCACCTCAGACCCATTTCAGAATTGTTTACCGCTGGAGCAAGTGCCCTGATAGGGTTTTCCTCTGTATAACTGGTGGGTTCAGGTTTTTTTTTTTTCTTTTATGGTTCAGGTTAGATTTTATTCCTCTTTTATGTATTTATAGATATAAGCATGGAAATAATTCATTCCTGTAAATACATCTGTGTGAAGGGAAGAACTTTTTTCTGTATTATTTTTAAATATTATTTTTTTTAATTTTGAAATTTAATTTTATTTATTTTTTTATACAGCAGGTTATTATTAGTTATGTATTTTATGCATATACATGTATGCAGGTCAATCCCAATCTCCCAACTCATCCCACCACCACCACACCATGGCTTCCCACACTTGGTGTCCATACGTTTGTTCTCTACCTCTGTCTCTATTTCTTCCCTGCAAACCAGTTCATCTGTACCAGTTTTTAGGTTCCACATATATGCATTAATATACAATATTTGTTTTCCTCTTTCTGACTTACTTCATTCTGTATGACAGTCTCTAGATCCATCGATGTCTCTACAAATGACCCAGTTTCATTCCGTTTTATGGCTGAGTAATATTCCATTTTATACATGTACCACATCTTTATCCATTCATCTGTCTGTGGGCATTTAGGTTGCTTCCATTACCTGGCTATTGTAAATAGTGCTGCAATGAACATTGTGGTGAATGTGCCTTTTTGATTTATGGTGTTCTTTGGGTATATGCCCAGAAGTGGGATTGCTGGATCAGATGGTAATTCTATTTCTAGTTTTTTTTTTAACGAAACTCCATACTGTTCTCCATAGTGACTGTATCAATTTACATTCCCACCAATAGTGGAAGAGGGCTCCTTTTGTCCACACCCTCCCCAGAATTTGTTGTCTGTAGATTTTCTGATGATGCCGATTCTAACAGTGTGAGGTGATACCTCATTGTAGTTTTGATTTGCATTTCTCTAATAATTAGTGCTGTTGAGCAGCTTTTCATGTGCGTCTTGGCCATCTCTGTGTCTTCTTTGAAGAAACGTATCTTTAGATCT
This sequence comes from Mesoplodon bidens, assembly GCF_964165515.1. Taxonomy (NCBI): domain Eukaryota; kingdom Metazoa; phylum Chordata; class Mammalia; order Artiodactyla; family Ziphiidae; genus Mesoplodon; species Mesoplodon bidens. The sequence goes on from NW_027672004.1 coordinate 71,458, forward strand.
TCTGCCCATTTTTGTATTGGGTTGTTTGTTTTTTTTTAATATTAAGCTGCATGAGCTGTTTATATATATTGGAGATTAAACCTTTGTCCATTGATTCGTTTGCAACTTTTCGCCCCTTCTGAGGGATGCCTTTTTCCATTCCCGTTTTTTTAACCAAAAAGGAAAGAAAGAAAAAGAAGCAGAAAACTAATGTGCATAAAATATGCCTTTTGAAATGGTCGTTTTGAAATATGGACGTCCTTTGAAATTTTTGGTCGATATGTGACCCCAGCATTTGTTTTCAGGGCAGGTGTCATTTACGGGCCTGCAATGATTTTGAATATCAACTGACCATTAGCGCTGGGATTAAAGCTGCTGTTGTGTGAAACGGCCACAAGGTGGCAGCAGTTCTCCCTTACCAATTCTGGTTACTAGGGCAAGAGAGCCTCAATGGAAGTCGTGTTCTAGATTGGAATTTAGAATGGAATGTGCCAGGAGAAAGCCCCTCAAGTTTGTCTCCCTACTTCTTGTTCGTGTTTTTAATTTAATTTTTATTTTTTTATTACAGCAAGTTTGATTACAATGTTTGGCTTGTTGGAGGTGTGGAAGATGTGGTTGGTTCTTTTACACATATACACATGTCTGTTTTTCCTGGGATCCTTTTCTCATGTACGTTATGACAGAATGTTGAGTAGTCTTTTGGTATTCCGTAGGTCTTTGGTGATTATATATGTCACCTGTGTTTGTATAAGTCTGTTAACCCCGATATCGTAATGAAACCAATCCTCACACCTTTCCGTTGGTGAACCATAAGTTTGTTTAATGAATCTCTGATTGCCCTTCTCGGTGGAAATATCTGCCCTGGTATCCATTTTTAGGTAACACCTATAAGTGATATGATATGATATGTGTCTTTCACTTTCTGACTTACTGCAAGTCACGTGATTACCTCTAGACTCATCTACGGTGGTGCAAATGGCATTGTGTTCTTTTTTTCCTTGGCTTCTCTTCTGCCTTAGCGAGGTCCGTTTTCAACAATGTGATTGCCTGAGTGTTGTGGATTAGCTGACCTGGGCAGCCTTACCCTGCCGCCCAGCCCTCCCCAGGTGTGCCTGGTTGAGGTCAATATAAACAGCGCTCCAGGCAGCAATAGCCCCTGAAGCTGTTCCTGACTCCATATTCTCTGCCCCGTCAGCAGTCTCGGGGCGGTGCTGGTGGGAGGGAATGAGGGGCCACAGCTTTGTTGGTGGCCCGGTGTGAGTGGGGTTCTGCTGGCCTTTCTGCAGGAGTTGCCAGGCTGCCACCTGTAAAGAAGAGGATGTGTCACCCATACCTTCCGCTGGAATTTCTCTCCGGACAGAGGTGAGGAAGGAAAAAAGCAGTGGGGGCCGGGACAGGTGGGGTATCTCAGGCAGGACAATGGAAAGCTTCCGGAAGAGCGCCCGGGGGCAGGACCACCCTGGCTGGCCTGCAGGCACCAAGTTGGCCTGCGTGCTGTTGCTGGTGTGGCTCCATGGCCCTTCCTCTAGTCTTTCAAGCCCTTGTACATATTCAGGTGTTTTACCTGGGAAGGGTGGGAACAGTTCAGCAGCAGCTGGCCTGGGGCTCAGCTCACCTTTATTCAGAGATGCCTCTGCACGATCCCCCAGCTTTGCAATGAGGACGCTCCTTGCGTGGGGTGTGGGTTGCTGGCTGTATGGGAGATGATTCCCCACCTCAGACCCATTTCAGAATTGTTTACCGCTGGAGCAAGTGCCCTGATAGGGTTTTCCTCTGTATAACTGGTGGGTTCAGGTTTTTTTTTTTTCTTTTATGGTTCAGGTTAGATTTTATTCCTCTTTTATGTATTTATAGATATAAGCATGGAAATAATTCATTCCTGTAAATACATCTGTGTGAAGGGAAGAACTTTTTTCTGTATTATTTTTAAATATTATTTTTTTAATTTTGAAATTTAATTTTATTTATTTTTTTATACAGCAGGTTATTATTAGTTATGTATTTTATGCATATACATGTATGCAGGTCAATCCCAATCTCCCAACTCATCCCACCACCACCACACCATGGCTTCCCACACTTGGTGTCCATACGTTTGTTCTCTACCTCTGTCTCTATTTCTTCCCTGCAAACCAGTTCATCTGTACCAGTTTTTAGGTTCCACATATATGCATTAATATACAATATTTGTTTTCCTCTTTCTGACTTACTTCATTCTGTATGACAGTCTCTAGATCCATCGATGTCTCTACAAATGACCCAGTTTCATTCCGTTTTATGGCTGAGTAATATTCCATTTTATACATGTACCACATCTTTATCCATTC